>NC_140324.1:4496200-4676479 GCF_964211825.1 Aythya ferina
GCTCTGATACTCTGATATTTGATTTCTACTCTTTGCCATCTGCCAAACTTTCAGACTTGAATCACCCCCTTACAAATTGCTCCTGAAGAGAACAAAGAGAGAGTGACAGCACAAAATGATAGGGGGAATGAAGGCAGGAGTGAGATCCTCAGAGTGAAGCAAGACTCCCAGAAAGCCATTTATTACAGACCATGTTAGTTATATAATTTGCCTGCATCTTAGATAAATGGAGTCTTATTGAATCGGAATATCCTAGTGGTGTAAGAATGAGAAAGCTGTGCAGATTAACAAAGAGTTTTTGGCCAGTCTTATTTTTGGTTGAAACCAAGCATTGGCTGGGTTGGTTTTAGTTTAGTTAGTATTGCTTTAAGGTAAACTGCAAGAAAGTGGAGGTGAAGGCTGTCTACCTCAAGGGTTTACTTTCCTTTAATAAATTACTTATGGTCATAGCTTTAATCCAGCTGTAACTTCATTTTGGTTGTACTTCAGTCTAGTTTATATCTGATGGAATTTTTATACGTGGAGTTAATGTCTGTGCCATGCTTCTGGAATGTGGGAAAATCAAAACTGTTATTGTGTCAAATCTTTTAGACAGTCAGAATACAGCTTCGCTTACAGTTAGGGTTATATGCCAGGAAAAAATTGATTCCTTTTGGACTGGAAAGTTGGTCTGTGTGTGTAACAGGATTGTATTTTTTCCTATAGCAGAAAGATTTGCAGCACAGACCTTCTGGATCTCCACAAAGTTCGTCCCAGTGCATTTCCCCAGGTTTGTACTAAAGAATGATTTCTGTGCTCAAGGCTTATCTGTTCAATTGTATTTTTTTCTTTAATATGTTTTAAAGGCTATACACAGGGTGTTATTGAAGTATAGAAAAGGTCTCTTTTAATAAGATGGCTTCATTTTTTTTCTATTGGGAATGGCTGAGAGGCTCCTAGCAATCTCCTGTGTGTTTTTATCTTTTTATCTTTTTATTTTTCTTTATACCTTCTTGCTGTGTAACCTCAAAATATCATGGTGAAAAGGGATCAATAAGCTAGTTTCTCATTGATTGTCTATTCTCTGGCCTCTGAAAAGACTAGAACTGTGAACTTTGTTTTACATCAGATTTTCATAATTGTCTATTTAAAACTTGCCTGCAGCTAGTGGTTGCTAGAAATCTCTAAGACAAGCTAGCGCTAATGGTCTGAACATAAATCTTTGTTAAAACGAAGTGGGAAAAGGGATCTGGGAGCACAGAGAAGAAAAGAGCAGCTCTGTTGCAGCATGGGCTTTGAAATAGCTTTTTGCTACTGGAAAAGACCATCACAGTTACAGTTGTAAGATTTTATATGGCATTTTAATTGGTAGATGTTTCGAGGCCTGCCTAGCAGAATAGGCTTCTCGGGCTCTGAGGTGACTGTAACTAGAGCAGAATTATTTTCTGCCTTGCAGTCAGTCTGTTTGGTTGCTTTGATGGCTATAAGAAACACATTTGAGGTGAATATCTGAATACTACTCTGACTTTTGCATGTGTGTTTGCTAGGTATTGTTTGGCTTGCATTTCAAACGGTACTTCTTTATGAAATAATTCTTAACAGATAGCACAAGGGGAATAATTGCTATAAGAAGGTAAGTGGTTGATTGCATGGCCAAGAACGGTTTTGTGCATTAAGGGGAAAGTACAGAGACTAAAATAGGAAACAATAAAGAATAATGAAAATAGGAAAAGTTGGCCGTAGGGCTTGTCGTTGAAACAGCTCTGTGGTATACAGTCTGGTCTGATGTGATAGGTTAACAACGATCGATAGGGACTCTCAGCAGTGTGCAGACAGTGCTAATTGAACTCAGAAAATGGCTTTTTGTTGGTGCAGGCTCTGCTAGGCAGCCACTACTAATGTTCCGTAGTCAAAAGCAGAAGATGGAAGTTAAAGGAACATCTAAGAGCGTGGGCTCTGTCTCTGCCCACAGTATAACACTGCACACTGTAATGCCCAGCAAAAATATAGCCAAAGGTAGGGCATCAATATCGAAGAGATACACATTTTAGGGAAGATGCAAACTGTGCCCTCCCCCATATTTTGCATCTGGAAATGTTTAGCTTTGGCCTGTCATTGGGAAACAAACCTTTTATGTTGTTGGCTGTGCAGCACAGAAAGAGAACTTGATGGCTGATGATTTCAGTGCTTCCACAAATGGAAGTGGGATGACATTTATTATTAAGCCTTTGTTCAAGAAATCTTCCTTTGCCAATCTTACCAATATCCACTCAGTCTGCTTTTTTGGAACGATGAACTTGAAGCTCATCACTTGGATGATGGAAGAAGAAATATATCCATGTTTACCCAATTTGGTACAGATTGAGAATGAGCTGTGTGCATAGCCAAAAGGTTTTGGACTTGAATAGGTGTTGGGAGAGGTATTTCTAGCAGGTAGAAGATGCAGTGATAATTGTATTAAATAGCATTGATGAAATGTTCTCTGCAGCCATCATACAATTCTCGTCAACTGCTTCAAGGAAGATAAAATGAGACAAGTAGATGCAGAGTATGGGATATTAAGAAATTTGGAAAAACCCATTTTATGAGTAGAAACATGAATACCTTGGTTTAGCTGTGTTTGGTAGAATGAGACAAGTGTGAAGGGAGAGATGAGTACTCCTCAGATGGAGGAGGAGAGATGGAGGCACGCTGAGGAGTGCAGACTAAGGAGGAGGAACGTTGGGGGACGAATAGACACTGGCATTGTCACAAGAAAAGTTGTAAATTGGTGATGGGTGAACCTAGGCTGGGAACTGAAGACACCCTTGAACTGCTACAGCAACATGCTCCTGAAGCAGCCTCCTCCCAGACCAGAAGTGGAAGGGGAGTTTGGTCTGGGTATTAAGAGAAAGCCTGCTTGCAGTGGCAGTCCTGGGTTCAGGGATCCGTGAGATCTCTTCCATTCCCATGTCCTTAAAAGCACTTGGAAGAAAAGGCACCTGCAGACCTTGTCAGTGATAAGTGTTAAAGATTGCCTGGCTGCTTCTTCATCTTTCACTTCCCTGAAATTCCTTTTTTTGAGAGGATATATTTTGTCTGCTGTTCCATATCATTCATTACAGACATCGGTACTAAATAATTGTATCCATTTTTTATAAGTCTATTACAGGCTTCCATGAATTGTGTAATAGTGATTAAAGTTTTAAATATCTTTCCAGCTCACTGTCCATCTAGATTTAAAAAGCATTAAAGAGCTGCAGTATTAAAATTAAATTTAGCTCTGGTATCTATTACATTCAGTGTGTGTGCATGCAGTTATAAATCACTGTGTAGCAATAAGCATTGCAAAGAACTTGTGGTTTTATGTGATCTCAGATTTCTCTTGTTTGCCATGAAATGTTCTGTGCCCTTATACGGTAGGGTGTGAATAATTGTGTGTAGGTTCTGGTGTTTTACTAAAGGAGAAGATACTTTGCAATTTCCGCACTAAATGGGCACAGTAGGGACCAATTTCCTGCACTTCAGACCTGCTGATTTAGCCAATACAGTAAGTTAAGTGGCAGCTTTACATTTCTAGAAAGATCACAGGTAGTATAAAAACAGTGCATCTCTGGGGCCACTTTACTGTGCCAAGGCTGAGGGCAGCCAGTAGTGAGCATGGGGAATACAAATTCAAAAAGCAGCGGCAGAAGCAATGCGATTCCAGCTCATCCTGAGCTGTCTTTTTGTGGCTCCTTTTCACGAAAATGGAATGAGAATGTCTTTTTGGACAATGAGCTTTTGACATCCAAGATCCTGTCTGTTCTGCGTCCACAGTCAGAGAGAGGTTTGAGAGCAGGCGAGCTGCAGTGTACGCCTCATTTTCTGAGTACCAATTCAATTTTTGCCTCTCTAGCCGCTTCCTTGAAGGAGCAGCCCCGAAGTCTTCTCCTGGGACCGGATGGGACCCCAGTACTCTCACGGAATCTCGGTATGACTATTACCCAGAGAGGAAATTCTCAGTCTTCATTGAGCACTGCTGAAGCTGTTAGTAAATTTCGGTAAGTAAACTACTTCTCTTCTAATTCACTGGCTTCTGCTGCATCTTCCCCCTACCCTCCCCATGTGAAAAGAAAACCAATTAAAAATAAAACAAGACTTGCATTGGTTTTCAAGCTTAAGAGAAACTCACTGAGTTTTTTTTAATGCTGAAATTTGTTTTAAATATCCCCTAAACAGTAAACTACTTTTTTTTGTTGTTTAAATTAGCACTTTGTCTTTAGTTCCTCTACACTGTGCCACAGAAATATCATATAGGGGATTGCTTGAGTATGCCTGTCTAGAATATCTTTTTCATGGTTGTATTTGTCCTCAGACTTGCTGACGTTCAAGAATCTTTTCTGAGATCACTTATTCAAGATTGTGATGGTTCTGACTAGCGTAGGAGGCAGCAGTGTTTTAAGTTGCAGGATACCTTGCTGAAAATAAGTTCAAAGCTATCTGTGGGTTTCTGTATTTTTTTTACTTTTCGTGTTTCACAGTTATGCTCCATTCTCAGTGAAAGTACCCTTTTTACTCTGGAGTAGTGAAGGCTTGTCAGCAAGTGATGTGTCTTTTCAAATGTCATACCAGGAGTTGCATGCTTGCTCATGCTGCTCTAATTAAATCCATAATACTGAAATGATCAAGTTGCTAAATTGATTTGAATGTTTCAAGTGCGAGTGCAGGGGTAGCCTTCATGTATTTATTTTAACTGTATTGTACTATAGGAAAGATGCTTGTTAAAGTAGTTGGCTTTTATTTATTTAAGTCAAGCAACTTTTAAAAGATTTTAATGTTCTCTTTGGGTCCCTTTGTCTAATCTCTTTGGTCGTTTAGACTAATTTCAGGAGACATGGATGAAGGGGATTCAGGATTTATAAAATTTAAGCAGACCTCAGATGATGTTGTCTCACTTGCACCTTCAACAGCAGACTCCATTTTTCTGGAAGGTATGGAAGCTTCTGTGCTTTTCAGGACTTTTTCTTACACAGCCTTAAAGTAACATTGAGATGTATTTACTCTTCTTGTTGTTAATGATGGTAACGAGGGATATAGTTGGGACAAAAGTTATTAATTATTGAAATTGAATGTGCTTTTGGTCTAGATGCATATTCTATATCCCTCCGAAGTGAAATAGAAACAGATGCTCATGAGTTTGAGGCAGAGTCTTGGAGTGTTGCAGTGGAACAGTCTTATGCAAAGAGGCAAAAGAAAGAAGTTATAAAAAGGCAAGATGTCATTTATGGTAAGAACACTATTATTTCTTTAAAACTTTTTACTTTAGGAATTTCACATTGATTATTGTTGTATTCTTTTCTTGATAGTGATGTGATACCTTAGAAGAAGTTTATGGACAGCCCCAGAATAGCTTGCTTCTAGCAAGGTCTAGAATAACAAAATATGGCTGTAAGGAGACGAGATGTCATATAGTCCTCAGCGTTGGTCTGCTATTATATAACCAGCTCTACCTAGACATCAGCTATTTGTTTAGTCTGCTATTAAAAATCTTTGAAATATGAAGATTTCAGAGGTCCTCTACATAACTTGCTCCAATGTTTAACCTTCTGATGCTAATGGAAGTTATTCCTAATGTTTGATATAAAGCTGCCTTTGCTGCAGCTTAGAACTACCACCTCTTGTTTCTCTTGTCCTGTCTGGCACTCTTGATACCAGAAACAGTTTGATCTCCAATTCTTAGCAGTTAGGAATAGTGCTGAATTCATCTAAGTAATATGTGTAGATTACACTAATTTCATATTTCATCTAGAACAGTGATCTGCATTAAAGCAGAATTTCCCGGGAGTTACTTGTCTTTTGTTATTTTTACTGAAAAGCATACTCGGAAGTACATAAATTCAGATACTAAAAATATGTATTGTGTGACAGAGTTAGAGGAGGTTTAGTGGTTTATACTGGTGAGAAGGAAGTAGTAGGCTTTTTTTTTTTTTTTTTTTTTTTTTTAATCTATTGGGGGTTGTTTATCTAGCTGTATCCACTTGCAGAGGATGGTGACTTTCAGAGCCTGCTCTTTTATATCTCACTGGTCACTGCACACTGTATAAATGACCCATATTTTTGTATTTCCCCTTGCCCAGAACTAATGCAGACTGAAATGCACCATGTTAGAACACTGAAAATAATGCTGAAGGTGTACTCCAAAGCCATGAGAGAGGAACTGCAGTTCCCAAATGCGGTCATCAACAAGCTCTTCCCCTGTGTGGATGAGCTGCTGGAGATGCATGCACAATTCCTGCTCCAATTAAAGGAGCGGCGAAAGGAGTCCTTGGAAGAAGGCAGTGACCGAAATTACATAATCCAGAACATTGGAGACCTCTTGGTAAAACAGGTGCGAATTAAATTCTACCAGCATTCTTCAGCCTTTTAAATTCCTAAAAATCTAATTATAGGATAACGTTACAGTTGTGTAAAGGTTGATAGAAGACTGTTTAAGATTATAATCCTAGTATAGTGTGCGAATATGACTCCTAGGATCACACCCGGTCACAAATAATATGAAAAGTTCTTTAAATGTTCTTTGGGCATGTGTGTATGCATGTTATTTGCTATATGACTACTGCAAATTATTTGTTTTTATTTTTCATCTGTTCTGAAAGTACAGTAATATACTGCTGGTATCCTTCCCAAACACAGCTGTCACGCACTTAGTGCTGAGCTTCTTGGTTCTGAGCAGCGAAAAAAGGAGGATCTTTTAAACTGATTACAGCTACTTTTGATTTCAGCACCTATTCTGATACGGATGGATGCCACAGCTTCTTTCGTATACTGTGATCTCACCTTTTATAGTCCTCAGTCTTTTTAAATGCAGAGTCCCAGAAATACTTTTATAAATTCTCATTAAGACAGCAATCAGTTAATATTTGGTTATCTTGTGGTATGCCAAGTTCTCAGATATCACTGCATAAATTTCTCATTTATGGTACAGAAGAAATTGAAATATTGAAGAGATGTCTTAGAAATCAGTTACTATAAAACCATGTTCAATGTGGGTCTTGAGTATATTTACCGTTAATGATTTATATATTTAATACTTATATTTCCAATTAGTTTTCAGGTGAAAATGGGGAGAGAATGAAAGAAAAATATGGTGTGTTCTGCTGTGGACACAATGAAGCTGTTAGTCACTATAAAGACCTACTCCAAAACCATAAGAAGTTCCAAAACTTAATAAAGGTAAACAACAAT
This sequence comes from Aythya ferina, assembly GCF_964211825.1. Classification (NCBI taxonomy): domain Eukaryota; kingdom Metazoa; phylum Chordata; class Aves; order Anseriformes; family Anatidae; genus Aythya; species Aythya ferina. The sequence continues at coordinate 4,503,386 of NC_140324.1, forward strand.
CAGAAACCTCCCATTCTTACTGTGCAAAGTGTACTTGACCTCTTTCAGTTTTATTTTATACTTGGAGATCTTTGTTAATATTGAATGAGCTGAACGTATGAGACATACTCTTGATATTTGATATGCTGTTAGCTTCTTGTATTTTAGATCTTTTGAGCTGTTTGGGCACACAGCTGGAGTTAACAGGTGTTAAATTTGGGGCAGGCAGGTATTTTTTCTCTTAAGAGCACCTAAGACTGGGGAGTAGAGCATTTGTCCTGTTCATGGCACTGTCACTGACTGCTGTGCTGTGTGGCTGTCTTTGTAAATTGGTTTGATGATAAATCAAATCAGTGATAAACGCTGTTGATAAAGTAGTATAGAAAAAGTTGGAGCCTTTAGTCTAGTTTTGCCCACTACGTCATCTTTCCAAAAGCAGAAGATTGGCTCCAGGGCAGTTTGTTTATCTGCTGTACAGTGTAATGCACAATTAATAGGAAGGGCTGAAGAAGCACAGCCAAACTGGAAGGCTGTAACCTGAATCTTAGCTGGCATTGCTCAGTCCTTGGTATTCTCGTGTTCCAGTCGTTAGTAAGTGATACTGTGTGAACTTTCCTACGTGGCTCTGTAGTTACAGCTCATCTTAACTATTAGTCTTTAAAAGTGAGAACCCTTTACTTTCAAGAAACTAAATACGTAAACAGAGTAAGTTTTAAAATAAATAGCCTCAGCCCATGTAAACAAAGATCTTGGTGCTATATTCTGCTGTCAGGATTGCTTTGTATCTTCAGTCAGACTAACTAGTGCGATTTTGATGCTTTATGATCTTCCCTTTCTAAACAGAAACATGTTTCTGTACATAAACATACTGGTCAACATACAGTGGTAAAATAAACACATTTTATTCATTGCAGACATAATTTGTCTGGTAGGTGGCTGGTTTTAAAAATATTTTACTTTTCTACGTAGTTAAGGACCGACCCTATATAGAAAGCAATCAGTTAGCAAATAAGCAAACAGCTCAGACTTGGAACTTTCTCTGTTTGGCCTCAGATTTAGTTAACATTTAGTTGAAAATGATATCTAAAATATTTTTTTTCTAGCATAAGAATCAATTTTTTGATGTTGTCATGAGTTTTGCATTTGTAATAGTATGCAGATGATTTTGTGATGCTATAACTAATGGTATAAAAGCGTTTTGAAACAGAAAATGTGTGAATGAAGAGGAGAGGGAGTTAGAAGAGTGATATATACAATGGATGTGATGGGTCTGTCTTGTTTTCTAGAAAATCGGCAACAGTTCCATCGTGAGGAGACTTGGTGTTCAAGAGTGTATCCTTCTGGTTACACAGCGCATCACCAAATACCCAGTCTTGGTGGAACGCATTATTCAGAATACAGAAGGTAGTTTCTTTAATCTTTCCTAGAAGCCTGACAGTTGTCGTCACATCCTTTTTCTCCTACGTTTTGTGCCTTCTTTCCTCAGGCAAGGAAGACAGGCGGGGACTGCTTTATACCTGTTCTCTCACTTGTTAGTTAGCTGGAGATGCAGTTCTAGATGCAGATACAGATCCCTCTCGCCTCATCAGAGGGTTGAAAGCAGTGTTCAGTTTCAGGTCTACAACCACAAAATCAAAGTAGTTAAGTTTATCAGTTTCTTAGAGATTTAGAGCTCTAGGAATCCATTTATTTGTTTATTTTTAAACTCAGGCTCTTAGGAAATACTGTCAGATGTTTAGTATGGAACCTTCCTGTTAAAATATTTTTGAATGAGTCATATTTGCATTCCAGAGTTGTAAATGGGACTAATTACTATCCTTCTCTCCTAGCTGGAACTAAGGATTATGAAGAGCTGACCCAGGCCCTTAGTTTAATTAAGAACACAATCACTCATGTAGATGCCATGGTAAATGAGTGTGAGAAAGGGCAGCGCCTGAAAGAGATTATGCATAAAATGGAGCTAAAATCATCTGGGAAATGCAAGAATGGGCTTCTCTTCCGGAAGGATGATATGGGACAGAGGCGGCTTCTGCTCGATGGGATGCTGTACTGGAAAGCTGCATCAGGGCGACTGAAAGGTAAAGGACCAGGAAAGGGAAAAGTACAACTAGGAAATGGGATTTTGCTTTGTTCTGTAGCTGTTTCTTACTAATCGATTGAGCATAAAGTACAATGACAATAACCCACTTGTTTAATAGGATATTGGAGGAAATAGCACTTGTTCTATTCCTGGCTTGTCCAATAAGTATCTCTATAATGGTGCATGATAAGTTCCTTATGCTGTTTGCTTATTATCTGTCTGATCTGCTTTCCAATTCAAGTGGGAGGTCTTTAGGTAGATGACAAAGCCTTGAGTCATACTGACTTAGTCTCCTGTGGAAAGACATTATCTTGTGCGAGCTCTGGTTCACACTTTGAAAAATTATGTTGTGTCAAACCCAAGACACCTTTGTTCTTTATAATGTCTGTTTTGCCAGAAAATCAAAACAGCATTCATCAGCGAGTATTTTAACAGCTTCATTGCTCAAATGTTCAAGGAGAAGCTTCAATGGAACATACAATGCAGCCAAGAGTAGCTGGAACTATGAACATCTGCAGTTTCAGAAGAATCTGCTGTTGAGGGAGACTTGTTCCATCTTGACTGTTTGAATGCATGTGTAGGATGCCTGTGTGGTTGTCTTCAAGCTTTAAATTGTCTCTACTTGAATTCTGCTGGTTCTGCACATGTCCAGCTTGACCCTGGACAACCCCAGTGGAAAGCAGAAATCAGCCCAATATTGCAAATGTTGATGCACTAACACATGGCACGCGGGAGACTTAAATGACTTTTTTTTTTTTTTTTTTTTTGAGTCTGCACCAGTCTAGTTGCTTCAAAATCTTTTTCTTTCTGTTGTTACTGTAGATATTCTGGCAGTCCTGTTAAATGATGTACTGTTGCTCTTGCAAGAAAAGGACCAAAAATATACATTTGCATCAGTGGTGGGTATTGGTTTCATATTTGATACATTTACTTGGAGTGTTTTTGAAGGTGATAGTAATTGCAGAAGAAATAAAAATAGAAATATTAGATCGATGTTACGGTAGATTGAGAAGGAAAATGAAGTAATAAACAAGCCAGTTACTATAGAATCACTTTTCCTGAGTAAGTTCTGGTATTTGTGAATCTCTCCTTCTGTCTTTTAGAGCAAAACAGTGTTCCCTTGTCTCCATCTAAGCAAATTTTTTGAAACTGTTCTTGATTTCTGGGATCCAGAAGTTTTGTTTGACATTTTTTGTTTAAAAATAATAATAATTAAAAAAAAAAAATAAGACAAGTGTAAAAAGTGACAAGTGTAATATGAAGAAGCCATAGTGGTAAAGTGGTGTTGCAATGTTACAGCTCATGGTGGCCCTGTATAAGTATAAAAACAAACAAAAAAAAAAGAGCTAAGAAGCACAGACTCTTAAGAATTGTATAATGTAGTGCAATACATTTCATATTTTCTTTTACAGGACTCTAAACCACCAGTTATCTCGTTACAAAAATTGATTGTACGAGAGGTAGCTAATGAGGAAAAGGCAATGTTCTTAATCAGCGCTTCCTTAAAAGGACCAGAAATGTATGAAATTCACACAAGCTCTAAAGAAGAGAGAAATTCCTGGATGGCTCACATCCGCAGAGCTGTAGAAAGGTAAATTATGAGTAAAAGCCAGAGGGCTTGATTTGTCGCTGATCAGCCTCCTCTTCCCAGGACTTGTCAGTACAAGTTTATTGTAAAAATGCATTTGACTGTTGATAAACTGTCAATGCAAGACTGAAGCAGGCAGTTTGTGCACATTTATTGTGAAGAAGCTGCTCATAAAGATGCTAGAAAAACCAGCCGAAGACTTTGTTCTGCTTTTTTTAAAAAAAAATAAAATAAAATAAATTGGTTCACTGATGTCAAATGCAACAAAGCTTTGGATAAGTGAAAAAGATTGACACACAAGATAAACAACATCCTAGGCATAATCTTCAGGTTGAATGCCAACGTGATTTTAAGTCTTCTAATGTGTAAATCAAACATTCCTGTACGCTTTTTTACAGCTGTCCTGATGAAGAAGGAGGAACGTTTAATGAACCCGAAGCAGAAAGAAAGTCGGCTGAAGCAAGAGCTGCAAGGTTGAGAGATTTCCAAGGTAATGACTTAGATACCTATTCTATGAGCAGCTTCTCAACATCCCTTGTGACTTATAACTGTCTTAATCTTTTATCACGTGATTGAGTTGCTCCTTCAGAAGTCCTTCAAGGTATTGCAAGATTGCTTAGAAATAGTTAAGTTTAAAAAGTCTAATAAGCCTTGCATGCTCCTTGAGTTTTTCTTCCAGCTGTTTATTATATCTCTGATGCTCTGACTATGAAGTAAATGGTAATTTTCCAAAGTGAATGTTGTTCTCTTGACAGTGATTTAGAAGGTAGAACTGTGTTTGTTTCTTCCTTTAGAGCGTTTGAGCATGAAAGATGACCTGATTATGCAAAGTCTAACTGAGAAGCAACAGATTTATCTAGAAATGTCTGAAATGAATGGGTTTGAAGACAATTCCCAAGGAGCCCGATCTAGGCTACTTTTTCGGGGGGATATCTCAGAAAATCTGCAAGGAGAGTCATTTTTGAAGTCTGCAGTGGTAGAAGGTAAATACAGTGTGGGAATGTGTATGTGTTCACTCAGGTGCAGAGGTTGGGATAAGCACTGATCTAAGTACAAGTCTTAAAAATCATCTTGTAATAATTCTGTATAATGCTGTTCAGACTCATTCACTCTAATCTCCAAGAGAGGTAGAGTGCACCTGTTTTTACGAAGAAGACCTCCACAGTTTTGATCTTTATTTACTTATTTAAGATCAACCCATGGAGTCTTCAGATGAGTTTATTCAGATGGGTACTAAGGCGATCTAATAACATAATAACCCTGAAATGTAATGTTGTATCAGGGTTCTAGATTTAAACAGCCTATCTAAAGACAGCATATTTAGAAAGAGAATAAACACAAACCACAAACATCATTTTTAGTTTGACCAAAAAAAAAAAAACATTTGAGGCTGGATTATCAAACTTGTGTTCAAGGAGGAGGTCATCTTCACTTATGCAATATGAGGAGCCTGTAGTAAACAGCAGGTCATGAAGGAAAACCCATCTGAACTGTAGAAAGTCTTTCAAACTACCCAATATTTAATGTACTTGGTGGCTGGAAAAAAAAATATATATATATATAAATACACAAACCCGAATTTGTTAGCATGATGAGTTTGTCTCACTATGTAGGCCTGGCTGTGTAAATAATGTTCTTCTTCTTCCTAGCTGAAAATCTCCAGAACCTTATCATCACTCACTTAGGAAATGGATCCTGTCAGCCTGAAGATAGCTGTGCACCGGGACTCCCCAGGAGAGCAGAGACCTTTGGGGGATATGACAGTAGTCCCTCAATTTCAAACAACAGTAAGAAAGAGGGACTGTGGGGGTACTGTGCTGTGTTTGTTGATGCACTGTTAAAAAGTGTAGCATTCATTTAAGCTTCTTAGTTCTTTACTATGCTTCTCTGTACTGACTATGGGCTAAGAAAAATGAATTAATTGAGGCTCTGATGTAAGGATATTAAGGGAACTTCACAAGAAGTTCCTGAGAAGAGGATAAGAATAAATTCCTAGCATGCTATATCAGCATGCTGTATTTTTCACTTTCAGTACCAACACTAGAGAGCAGAGTAGGGCTCTTGGTGTAATGTTAAAGGTGCTACCTTAACCCATATTTTCTATTTACCACAATTCCACACAGAATTTTAATTTTCTTGAAAAAATAAGCTTGACATAAAAACCTAGGAAATGTGAGTTCAACTGCTTGCTTTTATTATAGAATGACAAAAATTGAAAGAAGTTTTCCTATCTGCGCAGCCACTAAAGAGTTGCTGAATCCTTAAACAATATAAATCGTCCTTTTTGCACAGATACTCTCAGTTAATTGATGAAATAAGTGGAAATACTAGATACTGTTTACCTCCCTTCATTTTGCTTCATGCAAAGTAGAAAGGTCTGTATTTCACTGGTAGTTTATCCCTGGAATCCTTTCTTTTGCCTGTGAAAGGCTATATATGCCTGTCTTATTATAGGTGCTCTATACAGTACAGTCTCCATCTCCCCCTAATTCTTTCCATGCTTATGGTGGTGCTGCTTTGAATAAGATTTTTCTACTCCTGAGTATTCCATGTAAGGAGTTTGCAATTCTGGTAGCCACAGACGATCATTTTCATTCTCTATTGCGGTTGTTTCACTTAAAGTATCATAATGTGATTTGAACATAATCTCACTATTTTTTTTTAACCCATTCTCCTCAAGTTTTGTACCTTTTTGAGCAGTCCTGCTCTCACTATTGTCGACTTTCCCACTTCTAATGAGCATGGATAAGCCATGCAGTAGCAAAATGGTTCTAACTTCAAAAAGTCACTTTTTTTTTTTGTTTGTTTGTTTGCTTTGTTATGCAGTGGGTTTTCACAAGCTCAGTCCTGGTGAACCACTCACATGCCACTCTTTTTTTTCTTTTTTTTTTCTTTCAGATAATAGTCTTGGGAAGAGTAGTGGTGGTGATCAGAGACAATGGGACTGGAGAGGCCATGCAGTAAGTTCAGACGTGCATCTCCAGGATCTCCCACTGGATGCAGAAGAAGGATCTCAAACTGTACGTTGGGCTTGTTTATGAAGTAAATGTGTTTCCTCAGGTTCTTCATTACAATAGTGCTGCTGAACAGCCCTTGCTAAGCTGAAAGTTGTAATGTCTGGTAGGGCTAGGCTGTGAAAGAGTTCTAACCGTGAAATTACTTGACTCTAAGGCTATTTTGTGGGGGTGAGTTGATGGTTTATAGCTTGCTGCTTGAGAGGCATGATAATTTTGTTCTGTATTTGCTCATTTGATGCTGTATCTTTAATGTTACCTTTAATGACCGTGCATCTCCTTCTGTACTATGATTTAAGTACTTTTGGTATGTGTCCTTCTGTGCATGGGAGCAATCTCTGCTCCAGCTATAAACAATGTTCCCTGGTGAGGTGAACCCTTCCAGCATGTTCTGGCAGCACTACCAATGTCCAACAAGTATCTCTAGCGCAGATCGTTGTTTTTGTCTTTTTTCAGAGTGATATAACAAGGCTGGATGACAACAGTGGTATTCAGCCCACCATAGAGTCTCAGGTATGTTACTTCTGCTGTTAGGAAACCTAATGGGAAATAGCTGTATAATAATAATAATAATAATATCGGGCAAAATAAACAGACCAGTATTTTTAATGGCTGTGGAACCACAAGCTCATAAACAGCCTGTACCTTATGACTCCAAATGCATTCTGAATGTCCCATTAGAAAACAAAGATGATTCTGGCTATTTAGAAGTGCATTTCAAAGAGCTGGCTAACTACTTCTTTCTGCATCTTTGGAGAGATTGTATGTTCTTAGCTCACTGGCAGAACTGGCCTCTGAATCTCCTGTGAGTGCTGTACCTGTGTAGTGATTCAGTGCTAGAGCATGGGAGGAAGTGGTCATTAAATAGCTCATATGAAGAAAACTGGTGATGAGGATTGCTCCCTGGAATCCCAGTGAGATTTGCTGAGCACTGACTCAATTTGAGCAAGGACCAATATACTGAAATTCGTTGTGCTTCTATATTGCTGTATTGGATGTTACCATGTCAGAATACTCTTGTAATCATTCTTCCAGTGTGTGTGTTTTTGTACGTACTACAGATTCTGTCCATTATTTTAAAAAGAAAAAAGTCTAATGCTGCAATGAAACAGCTCTGTTTCGGTGTCTAAATTTTATTTTATTTTTTTTATCCCATCTGCCTCCCCTCCTCTTCAGCTTGTCCAAAGGATACAAAAACTGCTACAATTGCTCTTCAGTCTTCAGGTAAACCACTATTCTACTCTCCAAGAGGCCTGTTAGGCATTAAATATAATGAAACGTACGCAGTTGTAGAGAAGCTACCTTGAAAATATCCCCTAAAACTAGAGTGAACTGTAGAATTCAAGACCTGAGACTCAGGGAAACAAACACTGGTATTTTGAAAGAGGTGTTTTATCTGTTGTCATATGTGATTGAATCCCTTTTCCTCCTTATTTAAGTACAGTTGTTGCTACTTTGAGCTTCTGTTCTGTGTTTTTCTTTTACAAATTATGTTAATATACACTTGTCTGCATATATTAGATATTTTTTACTGTAACCTTGGAATCAGTAATATTTTGAGTAATTATGTCAGATTCAGAGTAGAAATTCTAGATGCAAGAAATGCTAATTTTGACAGATGTAATCAAAACTTAATTTCTCAATAGTCAATAGTGATGGGCTGTACAAGGTAGAAAGTTAGATCTGCTCTTGAAGACAAAGCTGTCAGTCACCTAATCTGGTAGATACTGTTGTCTTTTGCTTAGCTGTATGGGGGTTTATTCGGTTTTTTTTTTTGGTTTTTGAGCCAATGTGCCTCATTTTGGACTTCTTATTTCCATTCCAGGCAGTGATATCTCAGCAGGACAGCTACATTGAGATGCAGCGAGCCACCATGGCAGACCGGGAGAAACAATACCGGCTGCAGTCTACGCGTGGCAACCTGCTGCTAGAGCAGGAGAAACAGCGTAACTTTGAAAAACAGAGAGAAGAACTGATGAATGTACAGAAACTTCAGAACCAGCTGAAACTGGAGCAGCAACGCTGGGAACGGGAAAGGAGTCAGCAGCAGAGGGAACTAGAAGTCACAGAAGTCCGGCTGCAGAAGCGTGAAGAGGAAGCTCGGCAGCTGAAAGACAAGTTGATTCAGGATAGAGAAGAATTCGAGAGGCAGCGAGAGGCCTATCAGCATGACCTAGAGAGGCTGCGGGAAGCTCAGAGAGCAGTAGAGAAAGAGAAGGAGCGTCTAGATCAGCTAAGGAAGCTGAAAAAGCAGAACACGGTGTCCGGCACATTCTCCCCCGAAATGGGACAGGTAAGGAGTTTTTCTTGGAGTTCTGTTTCGTGCTTGCTTCTGAAAGAAGGTTGCCCTTTTTTTTCAGCACTAACCCATGTTTGTTTTTTACTGAGCTACTTGTGCCATTATCTGAAGTAGCTGGAGCTGGCTACTGTCAGAGTGATCAGGGCTTGGAAATTCTTCAATGTCTGTGAAATTCTACCTGGACATTTGCTAATGGGAGCGTTTAAAAGAGACAGACAAACAGACAGAACAAGAGAGAATAAGTTATTTCTGAATGTGGCTGACTGCAGTTTTTTTAAATACAGGAACTGCCGATTGCAGGCAGGTGATTGCAGAAGGTGCACTACATTGGCAGTGTTCTATACAGTTGATTTCTAAAGACATCTCTTATGTTTCAAAAAGTGAATTTTGGGGTCCAATTACATTGGCTTGTTTATTACTGTCTGAAAGTACAGCTTTCTGTCCATTCTGTCATTACCTAATGCAGCTTGCCAGCTGCTGCAGGGAAAGTTAGCTCCATCCCTGTGAGACCCAGTACACTGTTGTGTTCCTTTGCTAGGTGTGATATTAAGCAATTGAGTTGCTGAGGATCTTTTTCTCTTCCTTCTGTTTGCCAGCGTATTTTGAGGTTGGTCTAGCCTATTGCATTTCTCACAAGAAAGTGCTTTGTGCTTGCAGGGTTGAGGGTGGTCTCTCCTTGTTGTGTCTGAGATAATGAAAGTACCTGTTTGACTTAAAATGCCTTTTTCCTCATGTAGAGCCAGATGCAAAGCCACTCTGTTAGCTTCAATGGAGAAGGGGTAGAACCATCTCTGCCAGTCTTGAAAAGCTCTGCGAGAGTGAGCATCTCTGGAATAGACTACTTGGAACGGCCAGAGCTGGTTCGTAGGGACAGTACCACCCTGGAGAATCGTCCAGTTCTTGCACTGAAGAACGAAGTGCCAATCCATCTCCTGAGTGCAACTAACCAGATACAGAAACCGGCTGCAGTTCAGCAGCAGATCCCTACTAAGCTGGCCGCTTTTACAAAAGGAAGCAAAGAGAAAGGTGGGAAGAGCAAAGCATCTCACAGGACAGACAGTTCGGGTAAGTATATTTAAATGGATTTCTAATCTCTGCCAGCATCACAAGGAGACAGAACACTATACTTTAAACCTCTGACTACCCATGTGGAACCCAGAAATTAATGTGCTACAAATTGTGGGCTCTTGAAGTCCTTAAGTTAGGAGCTCAATGTGCATGTACTGTTGAATTGGAAATTTAGCCCAGATAGATAATGTTGGAAAAGGAGTGCTGTAAGCCAATAGGACAGCATTATGGTGAGCATTTGTAAACCTGGATATAAAATCTCGCCTAATTGTAGTGGTAAAAGAAAATAGCAAATGTTTTGCTTGTTCTGTATGAATGAAATGTTTTGAGGCTGTCTTAACCTCTTCTCACTATGTTCAGAGCTGTAATAACACTAAATGTGGTGCCGTTCTTAGCACCAGTCAGTCATTAAATACAGTTTTCCAGGCCAGATCTGAGATGCTGTATGTGTTGTGGAGTTGAAAGGGGCTAATTTTGTCAGAAATAGAAGCAGGTAAAAATACAGTTACCTTGTCATGGTGTAATTTCTGCTGCTAACTACTAGGTACCAAAGTAGTGATCTTTGCCGATGACAGACACAATAAAAACCACTTTTTCTTTACCACTAAAAATAGCCTTTCTGCCAGCCTGAGAAAAGGGCCTATAATTTAAAGTTACAAAATTATCTCCTTAGCTTTATATAGGATTCTGAGCTGACAAGCCTGCACGTCACTTGGGCCTACACTACTCCAGCAGACTCAGGGCCAAACCTGCCCAGGGAATGGGGCTGTTTTTTGCATGTTGCAAAAAAGTCTGTCTCTGCACCTGAAGTTTAATAGAATTACAAACTTATGTTTTTGCATATAAATGAAGCCTAATACTCCCTTACTCTGAATACCAAGTACGGGTAAATGGGCGAATAGAGCTCTAATACTGCAACTCTCCAGCTTTATTTTTAATAGCTGTTACATAATGATCCCTGCAGTGGAAATGTACTTAATGGTGTTTTTCCAAAATTTATATGAAAGGCCTAAAACACAAATATATTGGTCTCTATTCTCTCATGAGCATTAGTGGGATGCGTGCTTTTTATGCCCATATGTAGATCTTAGAATAAAATGGAACAGGACTTTCTGTACAAGTGGCAAAATACTGGGTATTGAATTTGGTTTTCACGACATGTAAGGAATGTTACTGAGAGGAGTTCTTTGGATCCAGAATAACCGTTTCATGAATTGCTTTTATTGTTGAACGTAAGAAACTGACAGGCCATAACACCACGATCGATGTACTCTGCAGCTGAGCAGCTGTGAGACAGATGGAGAGCAGAGACAGAAGTTCATCACAGTTCTGTGTGTTAAAAGTAGCAAATAGCCATTGCTATTTGAGTGCTAGGGACAAAGATATTTTTTTTCTCTACTGTGCTTTGTAATACAAGATTTTGAATTTGCGGTTGTCAAGCTGGTAGTAACTGCATTGGAAATCCTCGGGGAGAGGAGAGGGAAAGTGTACTCACAGTCTGAACAGCTAAAGAGAAAATTTAAGTAACTTGCAACAGAAGCAACAACTCTTCATGGTATAGCAGCTTCCTCAAATATGCAAAGGTGTCTGTATTGTGGGCTTCAGCATGAAGCAGTGAAATCAGTGAAGTGCTGCTATTGTCAAATACTGATTTGTAAAATTTTTTCTTCAGCATCTGTTGATCAGAAGCAGCTGATTCCCCCTAGGCTCGTTGGACGAGAGGAGGGTATCCTCAGAGGCAGGCGATCAGCAAGTCCAGTCCTCCCAAGCAGCCAGACCACTGCATTCCAGACAGGTATTTCTTGACTAACTTGTACATCTGTGGAGATGTCAGACTGTGCAGTGTCATGAATCTGTCTTCTTCCATTTTTTCTATAGAACTGTATGGCTCTACAGATAGTCAGCCAGAAGCACTTTCATCTGCCTCAGCAAACCCGTTCAAGCCCAGTAATGTTCATGTTCAGACCCTGGTCACCTCTCAGTCAACTCTGTTAAATGCACAAGACGATACCAGCAAAGAAGATGTCATTTTTTTCTAATTGTTTCCATTTAAAGATCAGTCTTCTGACATACTGATTGAAGAACTCAGGCTCCAGTGGTCAACGTGACAAAGACGTGACGTGGATGTCTTTTTATCCTCGCCCCCTGTAATACTAACAAGGACCAGACCAGGATTACAGTTTTACTTTGTTGGCTTCTTTGTCAGCAGCTCAAAATGAGGGCACAGTGGTAGTAATTTGCTTTTAAATTCTCCAACCATGGAAATGTGTTGACGCATAGCATGGGTGTCTAAATGCAGAGCATGTTAAAATGCTGCCATTTACTGCGATTTGCTCTCTTTGGTGTATCTACACTCTTTGTGGGCACCATCTGGTAAATTGTTGTAGTTGATAATGAATTTCCCAGATTTTTATGTACAAAATTTTAGTAGTAAGCCCCAAAATGGCTGAGATTTTTTTAAATCCCTTTTTCACAGGTGCAAGGTCGCTGTAATGGATTATGCTATCTCTTTGTTAACTTGTTGACTAGCAAGCCAGTCTCCTTACAGCCAGGCACGATGAATGTTGTGTTACCACCTCACAGGAACCAAGCTAGCATCTCTGGTTCTTTAGTAAATTTAGTGGAGCGCATGCTCAGTGGCCAGGTACAGTGGGAAAGACGAGGTAAGCTGCTTAAGAGTCTTCAAGGTTCAACAGCTCCACCTGCTTGTGGCTGAGGAGTGTTGAACATGCGAGAACACCCAGCAGTTACAAGACTTGGACTCGGTGCACATTTCATTGGATGTCGGCTTGCACGAGGAAGCCTGTCCCTTTACAGACATTGAGTGGCTCTCCGGTTAGTGAGAGCAGTACAGGCTCCTAAGCAAAACTCCTGAGCTGGTTCAGAAGGAACTTAGAGACCTGGATTTTGTTCCTTGCTGGAAGACGTATAATAAGTGTTTGAATGCAGTAATTACTGTCTCGTTTCATCCCAAGTCTTCTGCATCTTTCGTTGGTCTGCTAACTTCTTGGGACTTTACTCCAAGTATGAGAAGATATCAAAGCTGCTGTTACTGCAGAGGCTTCTCTGCAGCACTGTAAGGAATGAAGGGAATAAGAACTGTTTTGTTTTTTATTTTTTTTTAATAATAAAAAAGTGCTATTAGCTAAACCTGGGTTGGTTTGGCTGCTCACAGCTAAACCAGCTTTGATACCTCTTGTTAAATGGGTCAGTTCTTAATTATGGAATGATTATGATGTTAACAGAGCCCTGCTCAAAAGGCATTATTTCTCTTTGTAGTAATTTGCACAGTAATTTGTTGTATTCTATTACTTTGCTCTGTATCTCTGTTCTTTATTACTCACATCACTGAAGGACGTGTATTCCGATGTGTGTCAAATGTGACCAGTCAGATTGTGCGCAGGAGAAGCTGTTCAGAGGACGTTATTACGGTGTAAGAGAAATCAGAATCTCAGAGTTTAAAAACTTGGGTTAATAACTTTCAGAATGTGATTGATGGGATTATTTTGTATCTTTAACCCTGGCTGGGAGTGATTTTTAGCACAAGTGAATGGAATGCCTGATCAGTTCGCGCCAGCCTCATGGCAGTGGCTCGGAATGGCAGTTTATCAATCTCTCTTCAAACCATTGAATCAGTTACTCTGTCTCAGTGGTCAGGGCCTACGTGATGTTAGTAATGTTCTTTAAGATAGTAACTTCACTTTGCTTGAAGGTTTTAAAATTATTGCAGTACTTACAGTGCAAGAAACAAATTTTCAGCAGAAAATATGGAGTTTATTTCCAAGAGGTGATAATTAGGGTTGTTAGTGTCTCCAGACAAGAACTTGAAATCTCCAAACTTCCTGGTCAGTGCGAGAGCAAAATGATAAGCTATGAAATACTAATTTTGTCTTGGGGAGCAAGCAGTCCTTGTTGTAATGCTTCTTGGATTTAAGGGTCTTTTTGCTGAGTGATACTGGTATCAACCTGAAGCAAGGCACAGAGTTCAAAAGAGTTGTGATGTTACCTATGAGAGGAAAGCTCCAAACTATCTGTTTTGTTATCAGACTGGTGATACTTCCCCCATCACACCTCCCCAGCAAAGTATTACGATTAAATAGGACACACTTCACTTCAATACCAAAGTGTCACTTGGTAAATCATGAGCCTTGCAGAGCTTAGACAGATTATCAATGTCTAGATCTGCAGAAAACAGTATGAGGAACGTAGTCATTTATGCATTGTTGTGATACTGTGTTGATAATGGTTAGAACATATTTCTCTGTTGTATTTTTGCATTCCTAAAACCTAGGTTAAAATAGTGGGAATATCTTAAAATGAATGTAACTTCTGATCGATTCAGCAGCTCTATAGGACTGATTCTTCAGCCAGCTGATGTGGAGACTCTAGTCACCTCTGATACCCGTGTAATTCCTTCTGTAAATGTACAGCAAAGCAGCAAGAATGTACAGTATGTTCTCTCCATGCTGTGGTTTGGGCCACTCCTAGTGCAAACTCTATGCCCCCATTGCCCTAAATTACCAGTTTTTAGCAGCTTTAACCTAAAGCTAAGTTCCATCAGTGGAATAAACCACCTCAGCCAAGGAGGGAGGTCTCTGTTTAGATATTTTAAAACAATTTTTAGAAACATGTATTTGGCTCAATTTTGTGCCTGTCCTAATGTATGGGAGAGAGTGTTCTATAGACCAAAGAGGTTTATTTGGCAACGTTTTTCTTCTTACTCTGTGCAGTGAACGAATTCAGATATAGAACAGTAACATCTGGAACATATTAAGTCTGCAGTGAGGTCTCATTTCCTTTAATATGTTTTAACTTAAATGTAACTTTTAATATTCATTGTCAGCAGTGCTTTGGATAGGTTGTGGCTGTTAGCAAGTGGACACGGGACCTTTACAGGCCAGACTGTTGGTTCAGCACACCAAGAGTTCCTTAGAATATTGGTTTTCAATCTGTAACTGAGAAATTACCTAAAAAGTTACCTGTCCTCAATGCACGTCTGGCTGCAGCTGGTCTTAGGAAAGCCATTTTCACCATGAATAGAGATTGCATCATCTCAAAATCATAGAAGTGCCATACAAGGTATTGACGTGATTTCCTGTAGAGTCCCCAGTTTGGAAGAGGTTTTACAACGCTATCTCATTACTAGTGTGGAATTCACTGTATTAGAGTACGGTAAAATTATTTGTAGAAGGCTGAGGGAAGCAAGTGAAATACTTTCTCTAAATGAAGTGTGGGTCTTCACTTCTGCAAAATTGAATCTGTGAAATTGTTATTAAATCACCATAGTTGAGTGCACTAGTTTTGGATTCTACTCAAATCTAATTTGTCAAAAAACAATTTTTCTGAGCAGATTGTATTGCAAAATACTTCTGTATCCTGGGCGAAGTGACATGCTATTGATTCTGAGTAATATCCTTTCCATTTGACTCTTGTTTACTTCAGATAAAAGTTTTCCTTCAAGTGATATCAGAGGATTAGACAGTTCAAAACTCTGCCTCCCAGGTGCCTTTTAGCTTCTTTCTTGAGCTAGGGTGTGGAGGAAATTACAGCACGAGCTCTGAACTGCCTTCTTCTTTGCTTTGTGTCACAGCCTTAAAATCATTGTCCTGTTTGTCTTGTGATGTTGCAATGTAGAGACTGTTTCTGTGGTTCTGATTCCCAGTTTTCACTCTGGTGTAAAAGAGACTTCCTCTGCCCCTTCCCATTTGGACTGTGGTCATTTTGTATTTCAGACTGAAGATCCCTCCATATTCGCTAGTACTGAGCACATCTGCCCTGTGCATGCTGTAAATGCTTTCCTAGTTTTCAGCTGTACTGTCTGTGGATTGTAGCTGTGGCATGTCCCATCAATTGAGATCGCTAATCATTTCCCAGCGTGAAGCAGCAGAATTGGTACTTCTAGAGATTCTTGCTCAGCAAGCTAATAGTATTCCTGCAAAGGTAGGGGTAATTCTAAATCAATTGCTTGCAGTTTTGTCTTTCTGAGTAATAGTCAGATGATCCTGCATACATGAGGTTTGCTGTTTGTCATTTTCATTTACAATGAAAGATGAAACTTAAACTAGGAAAGGTTTGAGAGAGATTTTAAGTTTCACTTCTACTTTCAGTTCAGCAGAATAGGAGCTAAGTCTCCCCTGGTGGTGCTCAGTGATGTTCCTGTATGTTGTGCCCCTGTGCAAGGGAATTTGGAGCATTTTTGTTGTCTTCCCCAGCAGTTTTCACAGTTACAAGAAAAAAAAAAAACAAAAAAAACTCCTTGATGCCAGATTATACGTGGTATTCTTGCCTGACCTTCTTGCTCTGAATAGGTTTATAAATTAAAAAAAAAAAAAAAAAAAAAAAGCCTTTGCCTCCCCCTTCAAGGCCAGACCCAAAATCTTTGTAACAACTGGCAGCTCTTGAATATTTACCATCAGCATGATACATCAAATACCATTCGTGTGAGCTCTGGTTAGTACCATTTGTGCCATGTTTATAAATCAGCTTTTTTATATTTTTGTACTGAAAGAAATCGGAGCACTTTAGAAAAGTTTATTTCAAATTCCACTGCTGTTTGTACCTAAAAGGAAATTGTCATGGAAGTAGATCCTGTCGGCGTAACTGCGTGCATGTCACTCAGAGCTGTGAACTCTCTCGATGCTATTTAGTCTTAGGTCTGGTTTCTGGGCCCACCTTGCACTGTAAAGACTTAATAAATAATCATGGTTCATGGTTAAATTGACCATTTTGTTGGGGAAGTGTTTGGGTTTGTTGTTTTTGTTTTGTTTTTTCTTTGTTAGGGTGTAAACATTGTAAATAGTTCCTTTACTGTTGATACTTCAGTAGCAGCATCTTTGTAGTCTTATTTTATTTGTAAAGTCGATGGTTAAATGTTAATATTCTGTTGAACTGTGCACTCTTGATTAACTGTAAACTTGATCTTAGCACACCAAATGATGATTTTTACAATGACTGCAACGTTTCTCCACTGAAGGATTTCAGAGCTGCAATAGGACTGAAACCAACTTCTAGCAATAAAAAAAAAAAAAAAAAAAAAAACTGCCTTTATATATATATATACATACGTTAGTCATATATGTGCTGTACGTTATATATATGTTTGTTTTGTTTTTTTTCCTATTTGAACCAAAGATCAAAGCAGCAACCAGTTCTCACGTGCTCCTTTTCTACCCCGACAGAAATAACCTGCCATAGGAACACTGACAGCTTTCCAAAGGAGAGGTGTTAAGTGGCTACTAATAGCTGCAGATCTTGCCAGTGAGGTGAGCACCCTAGGAAGGAATCAGCTGATCTCAAAATGTCTGAGCTCAGCATACTAGCAAAAGAGTGAACTTAACGAAGTTGCTTATATTAGCATGTACTTGCTTTGCATGGTGCCAGTCTGAGACATGCCTGGCTCTGTCCCAGACAGTATCGGTTCCCATTTGGAACAAGTATAACGAAAATAGAAACTTTCTCCCTGCTGCTTCTGCCAATTTGGCAGCCCTCGCTCTCTGTACCAGCCCATAGCCTCTGGCTGGTGCAGTGCTTCCCAGCTCCAGAGTCAGCAAGTTGTGTTTCCTGGTAAAATCCCCACTTGTGGCATACTGGCAAGCTAACCCAAGCACTGTAACCTCAAATAATTCCAGAAATCAGAACAGATGCAAAATTGGGGGGGAGAGTGGGAGAACTAGCATGGGTGTCCTCAAAGGAAGAGGTGTGATTTTTTTTTAATTTATTTTTTAATCGTTAAAATCCTATACTGTAGTCACCACTGAGGAAAACCCTCAGCCATTTCTGAGTGTGGTGGTGCAAATGATGCAGTCCGAATTGCTTTGCACAGAGCTAAGTCTTTGTGCATATCAAAGCACTTTGGAGGGCTCAGGTTCTCTGTGTACAGGAGTCAGGGGAGTAGTCTGCATTCTAGTCTGCATTTTTAAGTCTCTGAAGTGCTGTTGACATCTGTGTTGTGGCAAAAAAAATGGAACTTGGAAAAACAGAAGTTTTTCTATTTTTCCAATGTATGCCAATAATGAAAAACTTCTAGGCACACCAGTGTTTGAAGTGTGACTGTCTTTGTGGGCAGTAGCAAACTGATGTTTTAGTGAACAAAGCCTTGAAACATGTATAAGCTTTTGCTTGCACTTCCTTTAAGAGAAAATTTCTTACAGCTGCTTTTGCTCTGTTCAGCTTCCAAGGAACTGGGCTGCAGTGGCCACTGGAGGTCACTACCTATGTGCACTTTCAGATCTCGCTGTCTCACTAGAGCAAGGCAAGTAACTTTCCACGTTCATTTCTAAACACTGTTCAGCAGCAAGACACGGAATCCAAGCATTGTCATGGGGGACAGCTGCAGGGAACAGTCTAGGGCAGGAATTATGATGAGGTGTTCCTAGAGCAGTGGATTTCTTTTCTCCCCAGTTTGTGTGGACTCTTCTGGCAGCCGTAATAATGCCTCAGACCTATAGGAAGAGTTCCTAATACGAACTGAGGAGCGTGGATTTGGATAGAGTAACGTGGCTACAAGGTAGCCCTGCAGCACAGATCTGCGCAGGTAACTAAACTGCCCAGCTGCAGCAGCCCAGAGCTCTGTAGGGGCATATTTAAACTCAGGATTTGCATCTGTTAGAAGCTCGGTGCTGCCGCAGCCATCAGAGCTCAAATGAGCGTGGGTGTATCTGTCTTGGGCTTCGGTTCTTGCTGCAGCAGCCAGGTAGACATTCCTTTGGTGTGCACAAACACCTTGACTGACAGCATCATCGATAATGCTGTCACTCATCTCTGATGCACGTTCTCCACTTCTCACACTGAAGGCGTGATTTCGGGATGGACGGCAATGCCTACAGAGCTGCTACTTGCTCACACCAGTCTTCCAGCAGCTCCGCCCTGCCTTGTCTCTCTTTAAGATCTGCAGCTAATTAACCCGAAACCCAAACCACATTCTTTCTATTTGGATGAATCATTCTGAGGCCATAGGCAATGACCAGCTTTATGCTAAACCTTCCTCTTTCATGTGGCTGAGACATGGCTGATGGTTCCCATACATGCATCTGAGATTCATTGGCAAGCCAGATGCTTGAGGACAAACATGCACAAAGGATATGGGCTCCATGGTGTGCTCTGACAGTGGGAATGTGCTGGTTTCTGCCTTTCCCTTTCCTCAGCCCTTGTGACTCAAATCCGGTCTAATTTCTCATCCCAGAGATGGGGCCCGGCCCAAGGCTCAACAGACAAGGGATGTGGGGCCTGTCCTTGTGTGATGTCTGCATTGTTTGCTGCTTCTGGGCCCGTGGGATCTGGCAGAGGATAAAAGCTGAGCTCGCTTAGAGCTGGCAACACTGGAGTATGAGATGCGTGGTCCCTGGCTCTGGTACAGCGTTGCATGCACGAGAGACTTGAGCACGGCAGGGATCGCTTTGTTTCGGGGGTACAAGAACACAGAAACATGAAAGCACAACATTGATGTCCCTTTCCCATGTCAGAGCAGCGCTGGGTTTCTCCTCGCTGTGTGGAGCACGGTGTGATGCTAGACCTGAAGTCATCCCAGCTGACTGCGTGTGATACGCAATTCATTCAGGCAGGCAGCTGGTAATGCCCTTTCCCCTTCTAGAATATCTCAATTCAGGGACAAAAACTGTGTAGTATCGTGCTCTGTTTTTCCAGGGCCACCACAAGTTGTCACTGAAACATAGCAATGTGTGCTCCAGTTCCTTGCTAGGTGCATGGCGGGTGTCCTGCAGAACATTGGAACAATCCATGGCTGATCTTAGCCAGGAAAGGGAATTTCTGTTACTGCTGTGCTGATTTTTTTTTTTTTTTTTAATTATTTTTTTTGCAGTTAACGGCTCTGGCCATCCATGGTAGGGAAGGAAGAACAACTGCACTGCCTTTGCCCTCTGGCAGCAGGGGCTGCTGGGCAGAATGCAGCCACCAGCCTAAGAAGCAGCGTAGCTCATGTCAGGTCAGGGCTGGCTGCGTATCTGCGTATCGTGTGGCCAGGAGGGAGGTGGCTTGGTCTGGCTGATGCTGTGTTTGGCTAGTGTGACTTGCAGGCTTTGTGCAAGGAGAGGAATGTCCACAGAGGAGTGATGTCACTTAGTTTTTTTGATTTGTTTTTCAGCCTTGAGCCTAGGATGCCCATCGTGCTGCCTTTTCAGATGTGATTGTGGGCTTGGGTCTAGCTCCTGCAGCTGGAGGGGCACAGCCACGAAGCAGGATTTTGGGCTAGGATAAGAGGCCTGAGTTTGAACTGTGTTGAAGTTCAAAATGGGTTATATTAATTCAGGAGGATTTCTGTTCCAGTAGCGAAATTAACCCCTAAACCAAATTCAGCTGCAGCTCAGTTGGCCTAAATCTTCTCGCCGTGGCACTGAAGCAGCGATCGGATTAATGCATGGAAATGTCAGACCGGGAGAACAGGTCTGTGATGTGCGGAGCTGGGACTGACGTGCGAGTGGAAAAGGTGTCTCGTTTTCCCCAGGAGCGCTCCCCGCTGTGCTGGGAGCTGGTTCCTGCCAGGAGGAGGTGGAGCCGGAGGGCCAGCACGGGGCTTTCTGCCAGATGACAGGAGGATGAAGGCGATGAAACGCGGCTCTTGCTGTCTTTCTTGCCAGCAGTGGGGAGCCACTGCAGAGCAGCCCAGCCCAGGTGTGCTTCAAGTGCTGGTTTTCCCTGAGAGGT
Organism: Aythya ferina; assembly: GCF_964211825.1. Lineage (NCBI taxonomy): Eukaryota > Metazoa > Chordata > Aves > Anseriformes > Anatidae > Aythya > Aythya ferina. Next base: position 4,524,073 of record NC_140324.1, read on the forward strand.
AGTTAGCTCTAAGCACAGTTTGAAATGAGGAAGCAATTCGTAGATGCTAGCAAAGCCTTCAGCAGAAGGGCCGCTAGTGAGTGGCCCCAGCAGTGCTGAAAATGCTGCGAGCACAGCTCAGATAACAGCCCAGCGTCAGGAGCAGAGAGCAGACAGAGCTAAGTTGCTAGAAGCAACTTTGTCCCTGGTGCAAAAGCCGGATGTGGCCGGGAGCCAACATTTATTGCTCGGCAGAATAAATAAAACAGCTGTGCTCAAATGGCCATGAATGAAACCTCAGCTCCTCTGACTTTCTGGGTAATCGGACTTTGTCCGACCTCAGGAATAGCTGTAGATGTCATAAAGGTGAAGCAGCTCCCAGCATTTATAGGAAAGGTGCCTCCTGCTGGTTTCCAGTCCCAGCTCTGTCCTGTTCTGTGACTTTCCCCTGCCTGCACTTGCATGTGCGAGCCACAGCCGGGCTGGAGCTGCCCCACACCGCAGCTGCTGCATGGGGTGCTCCAGGCTGGCTTTGTAGGGCCAGCTGTGGGTTCGTCTCCCTGCAGGCTGTTGGATGAGCTTCCCGTGGGGTCGAGGCAGCCCAGCGGGAGTGAAGGGGAAAAAGCCCAGCCTGGGGGCTGAAAAGAGCAGAGGCATCAGCAAACAGGATGGAGGTGAAGTCATTTTATCTTCTTCAGCCACCACGAAGAGGGCGGCTTTTCCTTCCAGTCGTGCCAGTTCTTGCCCACACTAGCAGCTAGGGATGGCTGTGACGTTGATTTATTTAACTCTGCCTGAAATTGAATAATTGCTCACAAACCATGCTTCTGTGGCGAGACATTTGGTTGCACCTTCAGTGCCTATTTCCTCTGGCCATGCTGATTCCTCTGCCTCACACCGCCCACCTTTAGTAGAGCTATTCCTTCCTGCTGCTGCCCCACAATTGCCTGCAGCAGGCCCAGAGCAGGCAGCACCCTGGGAGAAAAGTGGCAGCTCTTTCCTCTGTGCTTTTGGGCAGCGAGGAAACCAGCTCCACTGAGGATGAGCAGGTGAGGGCAGAGAATAGCTGAAACTTTGGAGTTCTAAACAGGTTTGTGGTCCTTCAAAGCAGGAAGGCAGTATGAGAGGTGAGCTTTTCTTTGTCCTGTGTTTGTCCTGTTATCCCTCTCCTGCAGATTAAGGCTTGGACTCTCCCTCAAAGAGCACTCCCTCAAGCAGGGAGTGCTCTTTGCTAATTTTACTAAACATTTATCTCCAGTGTGGGCTAGGAGAACTTGCAGACTAAGCATACAGAACAGGCAAGGGACACAGTGAGTTTTATTCAGATTTATTAAAGAAAGTCCAGGCTAAGTAATAAACACACACAACTGCTGTATAAAAAAAAATATATAAATGTACAGAACTAGCCCATGGGCAAAGTACTGTCACGTGTTAAGACATCTCAGGCAACTGCCTCTGGTGCTGACTGCCTTCCAAGTCACAGCTATCACACAGCAGCACAGCCCAGAGCCCACTGCCAGTTACTTAAGAGCTTCCTTTGTCCTTTCCAGTAAAAATATCACTTAAAATATTAAAAGAAAGAAGTACAAAACAATCCTCTGGCTCCCAGTCAGAGATCACGAGTGAGCAGACAACTTGGAAACCTTGTGCCCTCTCAAGGGACAGCACAAGCTGCCAGTCCACAGGGGCCCCTCCGTGCTTGTCCCCTCCCTGATCCAAACGAAGGGGATTTACAGAAGTGGTTCAGAGCCAAAGCTGCGTTGCCCTGAGCCCTGCTGCTGCTAATGAGATCTGTACAAGGGCTGGCATCCAGGACAGTTCAGATTGCTGGGTAGCAGGGAGGCACTCCTACTGCCCGTGTCTTCTGTCTGGGTCCTTGGCGAGGTACAACTGGCAAAATCAGGTGTGAAGAGAGCACTGAGACGTGCGCACTAAACACAAGAATGCTCCCCAGGGCTCAAAACCAAGAGAAATCTGCTATTGTGGAATGACTACTGCTTCTTCCCCTCTGCAGCCAAGAATTTTCTAGAGGTGTTACAGATTATCTTATTAAACAAGTTGGTTCAGTTAGCAGATCTCTTGCAAGGGGAAAAAAAAAAAAAAGCGGGGATCTGTGATTCACTGGCATCTTTTCTGCCAAAAGTGTCTAGAAAGGTTTAATTCCAGTTGCAAACTTTTAAAAAAAGTTAATTGCTGAGTAGCAGGAAAGAAATGGCTTAAAGGGGACACCAGAGAGTAATTAGACGTGGAGAAACCCTATGTTTATATGTAGACAGGGCTTGTTTTACAGATGCAATTACCAGCCATCCTGGGACTAAATCCCAGCTATAATCTTGTTCTGGCACCAGCTCATAGCCCTCGTGTCCCACAAGACATTTGGGTGCCACTAGCAGATTAACTGTGGCACCAGGAGGAGGAAGCTGTGCTAAAAGCAGCAGCCAGCCCCTCATGGCACCGCACCGTCTGCCCGAGCTCCCCCCAACAGCATGTGAACACAGCGATCGTCTCGACGAGCTTTCTGTACTTTCTGTACCAGGGACACCCAATCCTGCTCGCAGCTAGCATTCCCCAAAATCTTTGCATAGGCCAAGACTCAGGGGAAGGACTAGGACGCCAGGTTAAGTGTCTTGTTATTTATACTAATCTTCTCCCCGCGGCATCTGAGCGTCTAAAAAGATGCTCTCTCTGGCAGGGTTTTGGATCTCAAACTACCAGCCTAGAAGCACATTTCTGGAGCCGCTGCCTGCATCGAGGCTGTTCTCTAGGACAACTCCAGCCAGGATCACGGCGCATCTGCCCTTCAGAGTCCGACCCTCACGCAGCACAGAGTTAAGGAGCAGCTCTCCGTTGGCACGCAACCATTTACCTCCCAGCTTCTCCGCAGCTCAGGCAGAGAGGTACTTCCAGGTGCTGACGAAGGCGGTGGGGATCAGGGAGTAGGGCACCGTCGTGACGCTGCTCCAGGTGTCGGACGAGGGGTCGTAACAGTCCAGCGTCTTGCAGCGCTGAGCCCCGCAGTAGCCCCCCACCACGTACAGCCTGTTGCCCGACGTAACGGCACGGCAGCTGATGCGCTTAGCGGTCACGTCCCCGAACTTGGACCACTGGAAGGTGTCACTGTGGAAGCGGTACGCGGAGCTGGCAGAGAACTCCGTGTCCCCTCCGATCACGATGATGTGGCTGCCCACCACCGCCGCGGCCGTGTAGCGCCAGGGCTGGGGGCAGCTGGCAGGCACTGTCCAGCGGTTCTGGCAGGGGTCGAAGCACTGCACCTTGGGCAGCTTCTCCTGGTTTGCGCTGGTGCCACCGAAAACAAACAGCTTCATCTTGGCCCCCACCACGGCGGCGTTGCTTACACCCTCGCGGAGAGGGGCCACCAAGGACCATTTGTCCAGCTGGGGGTCGTAGTGTTCGACTTGCTTGAGAGAGACGGAGGGAGAGGCCGGGAAGGCGCCGCTCCCTGCCGTGTGACCCCCCACCACGTACAGACAGTTGTCCAGCTCAGCGGAGCCGTGGCCGAACCGCGCCACCAGCATGGGTGCAGCCTTCGCCCACTCGTCATGGAGGGTGTCGTAAACCCAGACATCCTTGGAGGCTCCGTTCTCGGAGCCTTTGCCACCCGTGATGTACACTTTGCACCCGATGGCGCAGGCGCTGCACTCCTTGCGAGGGCTTGGGATGTCAGCACGGGGAATGATCTCACGGGTTTTATGATCCAGCATGTAAATCTTGTCACACATGAAGGTCTGGCCACCGAGCAGCAGCAGGGCCTGGCTGACCTTGCGGGGCCGGGCACAGCATCCCGTGACAAGGCCGTCGTTCTGCAGGATCTTCATTTTGCATCGTACCGCGTCGGCCACGATCTCCTCCCCCAGCTTGTGGCTGGTCACCAGCTTCTCGCAGGCCACCTGCTTCCGCAGGTAGGACTCGGGGAGAAGAGCCAGGCGGACGGAGCGCAGCAGCTCCGGCAGCACTTCGTGGCGTCGGGGCAAATCGTACCGGATCCAGCCTATAACAGCTTCGTACACCAGGGTCTCGTCCTCTACCTCCAGCTCCTCGCTCTCCACCAGCTCGAGCAGCTTGTCTTTGGGCAGGCGGAGGAAATCTTCGGTCTTGCAGAGCGAGGTGAAGTTGGCCAACGCCATCCTCCAGGACAGCTCCAGCAGCCGCTCGCAGCAGTGAGCGTCGGACAGCAGCAGCATGTTCAGGCAGTTCCCCGGGTAGAGGTTCTTCTCCAGGAAGTCGGCCGAAGCATCCCGAATATCCTGGAACTGCAACATGTCCCCGGCCTCCAGCAAGGACTCCGCGTTCTCCTCGTTGATCAGCACGCGGGCCGAGTAAGCGTAGTCCAGCAGCAGCTCCAGCACCTCGGGATGGAGGGAGTCGTGGAAGTTGACCTCGGCGTCCCTGCTCTCCTTCAGGCCCCCGCTGAACATCGCGTCGAAGTAGCGGCTGCAGGAGGCCAGCACGGCGCGGTGGCAGTGGAAGGCCTGGTTCCCGGCGCGCAGCACCACGTCGGTGAAGAGGTGCCGCTTGCGGAGCAGGTTCAGGTGGGTGAGGAGGCTGTCGGCGTGGCCCGGCTTGTGGAAGAGCTGAATGTTCATGGAGCCGGAGCTCGAGCGGGATTTCCGGTTCTCGTGGCTGCTCACGGACATGGTGGGGAGGCTGCTCCGAGGCGGATAACCGGAGAAGGACCGGGGAGAGGTGGGGGGGTCAGCGGCGAGGCTCGGACACCTCCGGGTGCGGGGCGAGCCCCGCGGTGCTGCAGCTGAGCGGGGGCAGCGCGGTGCCCGGCGACCGGGGACCCCAACGGGGACGGAGCACGGGGCCTGCCGCGTCCCGAACGGGTGGCGCTGGGCAGTCCCGGTGCTCCCGGTGTTCCCGGTGCTCCCCCTTCCCCCGGTGCCGCTCCTTACCGGGCTCAGCCCCGGAGCCGCCTCCGCCCGCCGCGCCCGCCGCCCCGCTACTGCCGCCGCGCCCCGCAGCCGCCGCGTGGCCGCCCCGCCGCAGGCCCCGCCCCCCCCGCGGCGGAGCAGCCAATCAGCGCCCGCCGGCGCCCGCGGCTCGTTCTTTGTGAATGAGAGCCCCGGGCCGGGCGCGCGCGTGCGCCACGCGTTAACCCTTTCCCTCCCGTCGCCCTCCTAGGTAGTAGGGTGGCGCCGGGCAGCGCTGCCCCCACCTCTCTCCCCCCCCTGCACCCGCACCCTTGGGCCAGCAGCACCCCTCCCTTCCGCAGCAGGCTTCCAGCAAGCCCGGGGAGGGGAGCGGCACGCCAGATCTGCCAGCCATAAAGCGCGGCTGTGGCTTTGTTGGTTGTCGCCCTGCCATAAAGGGGCCATAAAGCAGGAGCCACGATTCTGAGCCGTTATCAGCCACCCGCGCTATCTGCTCGCGGCCTTTCGCATCGCGGCTTGCTGACAAAGTGAGGTCACGGCCGGAACGAACCATCCCTGCTCAGCAAATGTTTCCTGCGGGGGGCAAAGCAAGAGCTGAGTAGGGCCGAGGGATGTTAACAGCAAAAAGCAGCGGCAGGTTCCCTCCTGGGAATCAGTTCTGCCCTCGTTAGACCTCGTGCAAGAAAGATAAAGTCAGCTGCAGCAAGTGCTGCCACGGAGTCAGCAGCTAGCAGCCACCACCAATAGGTGCTTAAACACTGTGGGTGATTTGGGAGCCAAACGGTTCAACAGGACAGCAGTAGGTTCAGACAGCCCCACACCCGAGAACCTCCTGGGCTTTATTTAATGTCCACAGCTTAAAGCTGCGTGACAACACAAAGTGCATAACACAAGTGCACTTAAGCCAGTTTACAGCATCATTTCACTACATTAAAAGCATGATTTGTTTTTACTACTTCTGCATCAGAGGCGGTTTGCATAGGCACAGTTGTTTTGTGTTTTAAATCACTGTAACTGCACCTTGTCCCATGCTGAGCAGCACAGCATGTCCCGAAGGAGTGGTTTAACCAGGTTTCAAACGCACGCATATAGGATCTGACAGATTTAAAAAAAAAAAAAAACTGCTATGTCACAGCTGGTGACATCTGAGGACAGGACTGAGCAACAGCCACAGCTGCCTGTAAGCAGCCGTGCCCAGGTGCTCCACCCGTTTTGAGGCAAGGCTTGCAGTGTGATTACAGAAAGAGCCTTTTCCAGATAATAGCTGCCAGCAAGCTGAGTCGTGCTGCAAGCAAACACCTGCAAATCTGCCACCAACTCCTGAGTGAAGTCAGTAAGACACCCCCTGTGGCAGAACTGGCATTTAGCAGGGTGAAGGTCCAGATAAACAACCAAGCAGGGCAGCAAGGACAGGGCAAAGGATAAAGAGTATCAAGGCCTTGCTATGCTCTTTGAACACTGGTAGCAGAGAGTTTCCCCTGTCCATGCCAAAAAAAAAAAAAAGCTAAACGTACTGGAAAGGTGGTCTGTGTGGAACTGAGGCACATGGAGCACAAACACTGCTCGGACTAAGCAGAACTGTTTTCAAAAGATGCAGCTATATGAAAAGCTGAAGCAGTCAGGTGCTTTGAATTATTCTGCCAGAAGAAAGGCGGGTAGCAGATGGTCTCTGCCTGCCCTTGGGGGTGCTGCAGCTAACACAGCACAAACGTGTTTTGTTGCCTAGAAACAGTTTGGGGCTTTCTACAGCCAGATAAATAACATTTGTCTAGTTATCAAAAGTAACGATGACTCAAGGCCACTTTTGAATCATTCATCTCATTTATTATTGTCACTGCTTAGAAATATGACTGTAAAACACATTCTTGCATTGGTTTGACCAGTCCTTTCAAAAGTGATTAATAGATTTGTTTCTTTTTTTAAAAAGTCAGTTGGCTCTTACAGAGCTCGGTGGAAGAGCTCCACCCGGTGGCCTTCCACAAAGGCACAGCTGAAGCCTCTGCACTTTTTTTTGCATGTTCTGGTTTAACCGAGAAGTCTCAGTTCACAGTATTTATTCATAAATGAGTAACAGAGGCTGGAAGAAAGCTTAGTAAGGCACTGCTTACAGCTGGTGTTTCTTTCCCGTATCACCTCTACAGAAACACAACTGTCATAAATTAAACAGCCCACAACCCAGCAGCCTCCCTCTGCCACCTGCTCCTCTTTGTGCTTTGGGCATCTGCTCTGAGCTCAAGCACCAAAATATCTGACAGAGAAGCTTCTGTGACAAAGGTCCCCTCCCTGGCTCAGATGAGGCACCAAGTGCTGAGCCTGGGGCTTGAACTCGCAGAATCCATCCCTGGGAAGTTTTGAGTAAAAGAACCGTGGCCATTTCTCCACCAAACACTGACTTTGTGCTCTTTTAAAGGAGAGAAGACCAGAGGATTGCATTTGCCTTTTGAAGTACAGGATGGAAGGATGGGAGTACAACTTTCTTCCTCTATGTCATCAACCCTATGAGATTTCTTGATTTTCAGAGGATTAACCTGAAAGATTTCTCTGATAAAGAGTTATAAAATGTGTTAACCATACGTGATCCTCTCTGTAACAGGGACCTCGATTACAGTCTCAATTACAGGATGCACAGAATTACAATCATCAATATCCAGGAGAGTTAAAATACACCCTGCCTCAATAAACGCATTTTTACCATGTAAAAACTGGGCTCCAGAGGCTTAACATGGCTCATGCAGCTCCAGAATTACTCTCTCTAGATGCCTGGTAGATACCAATCAGGGAAGAGATGGTCCCCAGGAGTCCTACTAACCACGGCGGAAACTGCCCAGCCCAGAGAAATCCTGGTGGCAGCCAGTGGATGGCATTGGCGAGATCTGCCATGTTACTGACGATGCTCAGAACTTCACTCTTCACTTGGGCTTTCATTTTCTTTCGATCCTGTGGCGAAGATGTACTGTTAAAAGCAAGAATAGTGTTAGTAAGAGCCCAGAGCGGAATAACAGTTAATGATGGCTCATAAATGAGAATAATTATCCCTGGAAGTCTTCAAAAGACGTTTAGATGTAGAGCTTAGGGATATGGTTTAGTGGAGGGCTGTTAGCGTTAGGTTGGAGGTTGGACTCGATGACCTTGAGGTCTCTTCCAACCTAGGAAATTCTGTGATTCTGTAAAAATATTTGGGTTGAAACAGATGTAAAGCCAAGAAATCCTACCACTTCTGCTGCCTCAGCTTCTTTCTTAACCGGAACAAAATTCTCAAGGATCTGAAAACAAACAGATTGAAAGTTATTTCTCCTGTAGCATGGAAGGGGAGAACTTTACTCTAGCGTTAACCTCATCCGTGAGCATCTCAGGGGAGAGGCGCCTTCGTTTCATCCCGCTCCCCAGCCGGCCTTACCGCAGGATGCCCAGGAGCAGGGACAAACCCCAGAGCCTGGTGCTCGCCTCCCACCACTTGCTCGAGCTGGCGGGGACGATGCCGGCGTCGGCCGCCCAGGCGACGTGCTCGCAGGGGTAGTAGAGCTGGTCGGCCACGTTGCAGAGCACCGAGAGCCCGCGCACCACCGCGTCCTCGTCCTGTGGGGAGCACGGCGGCCACACCTTGACACCTGTAGCCCACCCGGGGCTGCTCCCAGCACTCCCACCGCCGCCCTGCGCTCACCTTGGGCCCCAACCCGTAGCCGTGGCTGTAGCTGAGCATGGCGAGGTCGTCGAAGAGCCGCAGGACGGTGCGGCAGTGGCTGAGCTGCGCTGACACGGCCAGGAGGCTGCCGGACAGCCCCGCTGAGGGGCTCTGCCGCCCTCCCAGCGCCCCGCCAGCCAGCTGGCAGCCATAGCAGAGAGCGCGGACCTGCGGGGGCACAGCCCGATGAAGAACAACCGGGATCGGGCCCTACCCGGCCCGGCCGCCCTCCCGCCACTCACCGCCCGGTCCCGGCCTCGGTAGGACTCGAGCGCGGCGACCAGGCCGCAGAGCCCCCCCGCCGCCGCCATGGCAACGCTTCCGGGTTGGGCCGCGCGGGGCAAGCCGGGAACATGGCGCAGCGCGGCCGTTGCCATGGTGACGAGGCCTAGTGGCTGCAAGGCTCCGTCGAGGCCTTCGTGAAGGGATGGCGGCTTCGTGCCCTCCCTCAGCCCCCAGCACGGGGGTTTCCGTCCCGCAGGGATCCCGCCTGCAGCTAGGAGCTGGTTGTAGAGTCCCCGAGGAGGCCGGTCGGCCGTTTTCTCACGTTCAGTTCCCCCCTTTCTGGGGGGTTCACCGGCCGGCGCCGGCCGCGCAGCCCCGCAGCGGGGATGTGCTGAACCAGAGGCTGGCTGTGGGCAGGGAGCTGTGCTCCGAGACGCGCCTCGCCTTTCCAGAGAAGCCCCTGGCGCCGGTCACCCCCATTGTGCCCCCAGCATCATGCGTCCGCATGCACGCAGACCCCCGCATCCGGGTCCTCACCTCAACGACAAGGGAGAACTACCCCTGTCCTGATGTCCCCCCCCAGAGACCTGCCCTTCCCAAAGCCCAGGAGTGGAGCGATAATGTTCTTTGTGGAGACAGAGAGAAAATAAGGCTCCCTCCGTCTGTCTACACCTTCTCATATCCAGCACATGAGATCCAGCCTGTTGCCAGGGCACGTCATGTGTACAGGGGTGAGTTGTCCTCACAGTCTAAAGGGCTGCGGGGATTTTTGGTGGCATGGCTCAGAGGCACGCTGCAAATAATTAAAGCTGTTACAACGATTTGGGTATTTTCCTTTCTGATTTCATAGCTGAATAAATCAACCTGATGCTCATAAAACAGGTTTATTTGTGCTAACTAGAGCCACTCACCAGCCAAGCTTTTCCTGCAGAGAACATCTTTGCTCGCTGTAGCCTCAGATGTTGCAGTTCTCACACCAAACCTGCATCACTTCTGATGCACCACATCCACATTCTGCGATCCTGCAGTTCACCTTGTTGCAATCTGGTGTTCATCATTTTGCTGTTTAACTATACTAAATTGATTCAAGAGTACAAAAATGCTAAAAGAGCAGCTGCCTTGCAATTGCAGCTTCAATATCACGAATATTTCCTTACAGTTGTAAATATAGCATTTTTAGAAATAACACCATTCATTTCCCCTTCTGGCTGTTTGGCAGGATGTCCTATTAAAGGGGATGGACGATCCTATTACCACACTTCTTATCAAGCACAGTTTAAAGGTGAATGGAGTCCACCTGTAAAGCCAAGTGAAAAGGTAACAATGAATTTGAGGAGGACCAGGACACAGTTAAAGGACAGCACGTTGCCTTGTTGAATTCTGTACTGAAAGGGATGTGATTTATGCATGTGAAAATCAGAGGGATGGAAAGGCAGAGATGGGAAACACGGGGATTGTGCTTTAAGCAGCAGTTCTGTAGCTCTGTTGGCTTCCCTTCAGCACATGTCTCGTATTAAATTTGGGGATCCAAGAAGCAGTGGATCTGTGAGTGAGCAGAAACATGCCTACACTGTTCCAGACAAGAGAAAGCACAGGTATTCAGCAGGATAGCCTGTCAGGCCTCTCCAGGAGCTGGTCCTTCTGATGAACATTGCTATTTAAGCAGCTCATATCTGATATCTTGCAGGGACTACGACAAGGAGCGTGCTGTGTTCCAGATCCACCACACAAACCTGCAGCTAGGGGATGGTTGCACCAGATTTTCCACATCAACATCAGAGCTCTTCCCAGTACACAATCTAGGTAGGGTAAGTCTGTGACACAGAGACAACGCACAGACTGCTGCTGATGTTTATAACCAGCTGAATGGTGGGTTTTATTGCTTGTTCTTAATGATATAATTATAAAAAGATACAATACATGGATATTGTATGTATACAATTTTATATTTCTAATCTTTTATCATTTTTGTGTACTCAGTACCAGTATCCTCACTGTGAGGTTCAGTTTCATCCTCACCCTACTTCCCTGGCAGGTTAAATAGCTGTATTTATTCCTGTGCTTTATTGCATTTGGAGAAACTGCTGTAGCTATAAATCATGCAGAGGATGGAGTTTCTCTGACATCTTTCATTCTTGCCTTTGCCAGAGCCTGTAGCTGTTGCTCATCCAAACAGAAATGCCTGCTCCATCCCCAGAGGCGACGAAGATCCTGAGAACCTTGCGCTAGCAAGAATGACTACGACGCAGTTCTTCTACCCAGAGGTCTGTTCCCAGCTTTGCAGGTGATTCTCTGGTGGAGAATCTCTCCTTTTTAATGCACACTCTTCTGGCACCTCCTTAGGCCAATATTGTCTCTTCTCCCCTTTTCACACTGGGTGGCAATCCTAGACTCTGGGCTGCATGAGTCTAATGTGAAAATCTACATGAGTAATGTGAAACAGGGCACCTCTCCCAGCTACAGCCTATTTCTGTTAAAGCCAGCTCTTGTGTTCTCTAGACTGGCAGGTGGAACTTCTCACCAAAGCCTGACTTGCTACTGCAGAAACATCAAAGCAGCATCTGCTTAGGAGCTGACCGTTCAGGCTCCTGTTACTTCAGCACAACGCAGCAGTCAGACTATCAGCCACCACACCAGACCCAGAGGGTGACAGGAGGCAAGAATCAACGTGGCAGCCACATCCCCTTCGACTACCACAGTAAGATTAAGTTGCTCAGACTGTCGTGGTGCTGGAAGTCTTGCTTACCCATCACCTTGATGCCTGTGCCAGCCGTAGTCATTCACTGTTATCATACAGCAATTGTTGGCATATTCAGATGGTGACATGAGTGATTTCTGGGACATGAACCAGTGGCTTGACCTTTCTTCCTTGCTATGTTTGTGTTTTGAAGTTGCCTTGTTTTTGTACTCGGGGGAGGAAGGAAAGGATTTGAATCAAAAGCTTTTGCAACCTCAGGAAGAGATGCAGTTAGAGCTGGTCGTGGGAGGCATTAAGAAAATCCTCCTGGCATTGCCTCCTCTTTCTGATGGCCAGTATTGTGCAGCTGAGAGAGGTCCCTTCACACCATGTATCTGTTTTTAATCCATTTGTTTTACTAGATGTGGAACAGATCACAGCGGCAACTGCTGTTTTCATTGGACACATAACTACTAGATGGAATGATATTCCTGTATCTTCCATGTGAATTTCTTAATTTATCTCCTCACTCTGAGAACTGTCTGACTGCAGTTGTATGCTGGCCAAAGGTTTTCAGTGAAGTGCTGACTGCAAAGTCTGTCTTTGCCTCTCGTTAGTGGAAATGCATGCAGATCTGTGACTGCAAGTCAAACTGCAACGTTTTCTGATGTTGCTTCCTAATTTACTGGCTTGCATCTTCTTTTTACTTCAATCTGTGAGCAGATGAAAGTCCTGTCACAACCACGCAGGCCATGCTGGTCCCACACAGACAGCAGAAACGACAACTCTCTGAAGACATGCTGCAGCAGGTACAGCATTAATAGGCTTGCATTTACCACGGGCAGGTTAGGGAAGCAGGATTACACAAAGCGAAGCTGTAGCCGCCCCATTAACATCATCAGATTTGATGTGTGCTCTTGAGCCATTTAAAATGGGACAGTCATGCATCAAATCCTGTCTGTATCCAGTCTTTAGAAAACGCGCTGTGGGGAGCAGAGTTGGAGCTGAGAAAATCTTTGAAGGGAGGGGAGGGACAGGTGACTAAGACCTAAGCCAAGGGAGGGGAACGCTGGAGGGAGGGGGAAGGTGCTTTTGGTCCTCCCAGAGGATCAGAAGGGGAAAATCTCAGGCATAAATTAGCATGTCCAGAAGTGTCCAGTCAGGGTAATGTCTGCCTCTTCCCCAGCTCTGTGCCCCCACACTGAAAGACCTTCTGTCTCCTCAGATGAAATGCTCACACTTGGTGCTACCCTGGAGGGCGCAGGACCTCTTCAGCACAGAGCAGAAGGATGCGTTCACACCTAAGTACAGAGGCCCAGCAGAAATCCAAACGGGAGACTCCCAAGTGAGCCATGTCCCACTGGGGACCCTGAAAGGATACTGCCCCCGGAGGAAGGTGGTCTTTGCACCATGACGTTCCCCCTTTCTCGCTGACTGCCCGGGACTTCCTGCGCTATCGACTGCCTCTGTGTTGTTTTACCTAGCTCTTCTGGTGCCCTGCTTTTGGCCCACCTGTGTGTTATTACAGGTAACATTTATTTCAAGAGTTGAATGAGGACACAAAGTGTTGTGACAACAAGAATAAACATCTGGGGATCAGCCCAAAGACATGGGTGACACATTTCTGTGGGTTGCAAGACCCACAGAGTGCCTCCGGGCAGGTGCTGGGGCAGGAGGGAGCAGGTGGGGTAGGGGAAGCTCAGAGGAAGGGCAAGAGATCAGAGGCACTGTCAGGGCTGTATGTGGGCTGGAATCTTCCCTTGTTATCTGTTTAGATTTTGGTGTCAAGGCCTGAAACCAAAGGTCAGTGAACAGTAGGACAGAGAGGTAGCCCTCCCCAGCTTATGATGAGTGGGCTGTTTTCCTAGCGACGAGCAGTGTATTTTTGTTGAGTTGATAGCTCACGTGGATTTCCTGAATGCTGAGCTTGCACTAACTCTGTTTGGGCTGTAGATATTTTGAAGCTGGATCCGTGTGGGGCGGTCAGCTCCCTCCCCTGGGAGGCCAAGTGAGCAGGGTCAGCTGGTGCCTTGTCACAGCTGCCACTTCACAAGCTCGTCTTGGCCTTTTGATGCAGACAGACTTGATTCATGTGTGCTGCAAACCAACACCGAAGCATTTGAGCAGGCATTACTGAATCATTTCCAATCGCTGCGTTCTGTACGTAAGCAGGGGCTGGGCCCACAAACCCCTTGTGTTTTCCTCTTGGGATTTGACTCTGCTTCTCTTGGGAAAGGGACGTTCTGTGCTCCACACGTACTTCACAGAAGCTGCACACTCAAGCCTTGCAAATTCCCACAGGCACCTCACATCGGTGTCTTACGCCGGTAGGTTGCAAACACCTCGATTCAAACGCCTAGATTGCATCACTTGGTGTAGTAACAGGGACTCGCATATGCCATGGGTCTGCCCCATAGCTTTTACGTGACCCTGAGGTGGCATTGCCACCAACTGCACTACTGCAGGAACAGCCGTGGGTCACTGGGGTTGTTACGTGGTGAACATCAGCCTTGTGGTGGTCCCAGCTGGCTGGGGAGCTGCTGCTGGGAGGACCCTGGGGTTGTTTACTTTTTTTTTTTTCACATGGATTTTGATGCCATTTCAGACACAGAAAGCAAAGCTGGCTTTGGGGGTAAGGGCCTTGGCTTTCTAAACCCCTCTCCATCCACTTCCAGAAACACCTCAGGGATGCCTGAATTTGGGAAGGCCGAACAGCCTTTCTGTGCTCCCCCCAGTGACATGAAAGCTGCCAGCGCGGCTGGCGCTGCGTGACAGCTCCCTGCGGACGGAGCCACCAGCACGTACCAGTGGCACATCAACAGCGTCTGTGACTCAGAGATAAGACAACGTCTGACGTTGTTGCTCCTTCGGCTTAAAAACGCGTCACTCGCCTCCACGGCCCCCTCCTCGGCGCTGCACCAGCCTCGCACACGGGGTCAGCACTAAAACATCACCATAAAACGGGGTCTCAGTCCGACCTTGGCAGAGCTAGGCCTGTAGGGCTAGGCCTGTAGGGGCAGGGATAAATAGGGATTTCGGGACAGCCTTTGCTCTTTCTCCCCTTCCCTGGAGGGCCGCAGAGGTGCCCGTCCTGCTTGCCCAAAGTGGGGACCAGCCTCGCGGAGCTGCCCGGATCATCAGGGGCAGCAGCGATGCAGCCCCTCAGGCGTGTGAGGAGTTTGGTGGTGGAGCTGGAGGACGGGCGAGTGTGGGGTGCCTACGGCAGCGGGGAGCTGCTGCACGGCCGCGTGCGGCTGGAGCTGCGCGGTGCCCTGCGGCTGCGGGCGCTGGAGGTGTGCGCTCGCGGCCGCGCTTTCGTGCACTGGCTGGAGAGCCACAGCGTGGGGCTCAACACCGTCTACCACGACTACACGGCCTTCCAGACCTTCCTGTACCGCCGCTGCCAGCTCATCCCCGGTAAGGTTGGGGCTCGGGGGTGGTTCTGTGCTAAAAGGTGTTGGGTTGGGACCCCCGTGGGCTGCAGGCACCCCCTCTGGGCAGGTCTCCACCCTTCCCGTGAAGGTCGGTGCCACCTGCAAGCAGCAGCATCCCTCTTGGCCTCTGCCAAGGGTTTCTTTGCTGCTGGTTTCGGGGGGGGGCCGGTGAGCACGAAAGGGTTGTGGCTTTTGTTCTGTTTGCACAGGGAAGTGCAAATAGAAGTGTCTGTTCACAAGCGTGGAAAGAGCACTTAGTCGCTCAGTAAATATTTGTTTCCAGTTTTCTGATGCTGGAACCGCATGCCCAGCTGGCATGTTGCTTGGACCTACTGCATGAGGACAAGCCACTTGAATTATTTGCCTAGTTGGGATGAAATGCTCCAGAGCCAAGGGATACGGGACGTCGCAGCTGTCCATCCGCTCCTTAACTCTGCCTTACGAAAGCGCTTGTCTTTTATCCTCCCCCACAATGGCATTGTTACAGCCGTGGCTCTGTGCTTCCCCTCCTCCCCTTTCCAATGCCATTTTATTGCCTGTCCTGCTTGGTGTCCGAGGGTGCCTAATGCTACGTACTGAGGGCATGTCGTTGTGCTGGAGCCCAGCTGGCAAACGTAGAGCTTGCAGGAGCGATGGCAGCTGCTGCTCTGGAGGTGTTCTTACCCCTAGACTGCACTTTAGGGCCATATTCCCCTTTTCTGGATGACTGTGCCTAGCCACCTGCTCCAAACACCTGCATTACTCCCGAGTTTCTGTCTTTTTGGCAGCGGCCCTTCTGCGCTGTGCCTAAGGATGGCCCCTTGGCAGCTGCGAGTGTGTTAAGCGGCCTGATGACAATTAAGGATGTGGGAGAAGCCCGCGCCCTGAACTCCAGTGGAGAAGATCCTGAGTGGTCATCACACTGTATGGATGGTGGCTGCCTTAGCTGTAAGGGTATAGGGTGAGTTTGATTCCCCGTTATCCCTGCAGTGGATTTCTTTAGAGAAGCCACGAGCTGCCGCGAGCATGTTTGCACTCTGCTGCGAGGACTGGGTGTTATCCAAGCCCCCGGAGCCGGCTGGAGGAGGGCGCTTAGCCAAGGGCTGGAGGAATTACAGGAGCTGCTTGGCCTTGCCAGCACCCTGCGCTCCCGTAGCTCGGAGCTAATGGCTTCTGGCCCTCGCCTGCTGCGTGGGGAGAGTTTAAGTGGGCTCCGTGGGGAGCAGGGAGCCTCGCCAGAACTTGCGGGCTGTGATTTTATCCTCTGTGTTCACCGAGTGATTCCTTCTCTCCTTTGTGAGAGGGACACGGGCCTGTGATCACAGGAGTGCTTTAAGGAGGCTGTGGGTTGGGGAGAAGCGCTGCTCTGCGGCCAAAATCCCTTCCTGTGGATCCCACTGGGCTCCTGCTCTGTCCCCCCCGTCACCGGTGGCAGCGTGAGGACGTTCCTGGGGTCGGCTAGCGAGAGGCTGGTGAAAACGTGCCATCATCTGCAGGCCCTGTGACTGCTCCCTTGTTGCTTCTCGATGAGATCAACTGTGTCTGCGTGGTGTTTAAAAAATGCAGGTTTTGTCATGGTAACAAGGCAGTGCAGAGGAGGGAAGCCAGGCGGAGATAAGCGCCCTCCGCTCTGCTCTCCACTCAGCTGTGACTTTATCTGCAGTTTCCTAGCAGGGTGGTGAGGGCTGGCACGGGGGTGCTGTGCTTCGAGACGTGAGAAGGGGTGGAAGAAGGATGTTCGGACTGCGTTTCAGGGCCATTGAATGTATATTGTGTAAACAGGGCACAGGAAGAGAGGAAAAGATAGGGCTTTCATGGGCAAAGCCAAGGCCCTGGCTGCTGCTGTATGAGGTGCTGTGAGAGGGGCCTGGGAGCTGCTGACCCCAGCTGCTGGGCAGAGCCCTGCGTGGCTCCAGAGCCATCAGGGAGCAGTATCAGGGTCCCCAGGGTGAGCTGGGGAAGGAGAAGCTCCTTGAGAACCACTGCCAGCTTCTGCTGGAGCTAATTTCAGCCTGGCCAGACTCTAGATGGGGCTGATGAGTTGGAGATGGCTCCTGCCTGCAGCCCGGCCGCCTTTCAGCCGGTTGTGGGCACGAAAAGCCCTGTGAGCTGGTTGTGACCCTGGGCCCTGCAGCCCTAGGTCCTTGGGGAGAGGAGAGACCCCCCCACCGCCACCCCAACCCCTGGTGCTGTGGGTCCCGGGCAGGTCGCAGTGGGGCTTCGCAGCCTCGCGAGCGGCGGTGGCTGCAGCACGGGAGGGAGGTTTGCAGAGATTCGCATCCCGTGGGCGACGGCTGAGTCACAGGCTGGGGGCTGCGAGCTGACGGGCTGCAGCAGGGATGAGAAAAGCACAGGACGGAGCCGCCTCGGCCCCACTGCAGCTCCAGGACCCCCCCACCAGGACCCACACGGCCTCCGGTGCCACCGTGCATCGCGGCGGGGACACCGGGCGCCTTCCCGGGGCTGCCGTCACCGCCTGAGTCCTGCCGTGCCGTGCCTTCCTTCCTCCTTCCCCGTTGCTGTCGGGCTCCCCTCGCAGTGTTTGCTCTGATTCATGTTTGCTCGTGGCAGCAAACGGGCACGTACGCAAAACAAAACGCGGTCCCCTTCCCTCGCGGGGGAGGCAGACGTTTCCAGTCTGCCTTTGGAGGCAGCTAAAGCATTGCGAGGCTCCAGCCCAGCTCATTTTCAGGGGCTGAGATCAACCCGGTTCAGCACAGCGGGACTTGCCCAACACGGCTGGGAGCAACTCGAAAATCCTCAAGGCTTTCGCAGCCAAATGCTGAGTAACATTTTAATGCCTGCCTGTTTTGTCTTATCCCAGGCCCGTGCCCGGGGTGGAGAGCTCTGCTGCTTCGCAAATGTGACAATCATGATTAAAGTGGAAGCTTCTGAGGCTGAGTTAACCCTTTTGGAGGGGGCACGGGCCACTTTCTGCCCCACTTCTCCCTTTTACAGCATCTCTGGGTGCTGCTTATGGTGGCGTCCGTGCCAAGAACCAACAGCTCCCCGTTTTCATGCCTTTACCCCCACTGAGCACCAGCAGCAGATGCTGATGACGGAGCGAGACCCCTGCGCTGCCCACGCAGATATAACTTGTCGCCGAATTTTGGAGCAGCCCCACACAAACCCCAGCACGAGCTGGTGGAGAACCAGCGCTTCCCTGGTTAAAAGGCACGGGGAAAGATGCATTGCTCACTGTGTAATTGCACAAGCTGAATGGGAGCCAGTACTTCATTTCTTAGAAATAAGCGAAGCGATGTCCCAGACCAGCTTTCCCTTCACCGCCAGTTGGCCCGGCCCTGCCGTGCGAGGAGCCGAGATCCAGTTGCAGCCTGTTCTGACCCCTGGGAATGGCTCTTGGGAAAGATGTGAGCGCGTCTGTGTGCGGCGCCCGGCGCTGCGGGAACGGGACGGGAAGGCGCTGCCGCTCCGAGGCGCGCTGATCGAGGGGGGTGAGGAACCCCCCGGTCACAGCCGCCGGCTGCGAGCCTGAGAACGAGGAGTTCTGGGGTGTGTGGGGTCAGGGACACGGCCGTGATGGGAGCCAGAAGCCTTCCTCACGCGGGGACAGCAGCACCGCAGCAGAGAGGGGCTGATGTACGGGGGGCAAACGCTGAGCTTACACACACGTCTTCTGCGGGGTCCCTGCGGGGCTGGCGGCTCAGCCCCCATCCTCATCGCGTCCTGCCCCGTCCCTGCTTCATCCTGCACCATCCCTTCCTCATCCTGCCCCATCCTGCCCCATCTCCAACCCATCCCTGCCTCATCCTGCCCTATCCCCAACCCATCCTGGCCCCATCTTTGCTTCATCCTGCCCTATTCCTTCCCCATCCTGCCCCATCCCCAACCCATCCCACCCCGTTCTACCCCATCCCTGCTTCATCCTGCTCTCTCTCTTCCTCATCCTGCCCCATCCCACCCCATCCTGCCCTATCCCCAACCCACCCTACCCCATCCCCGACCCATCCTGCCCTATCCTGCCCCACTCCTGCTTCATCCTGCCCTATCCCACCCCATCCTACCCTATCCCCACTCCATCCCCACCCATTCTGCCCCATTTTTCCCTCATCCTACCCCATCCCCACCCCGTCCCCGACCCATTCTGCCCCATTTCTTCCTCACCCTGCCCTATCCCACCCCATCCTGCCCTATCCCACCCCATCCTACCCCATCCTACCCCATCCCCGACCCATCCTGCCCCATTTCTCCCCCATCCCACCCCACCCCCGCCGCCAGCCGAAGCCTTGGACACCCTTCGGCCACCCCAGCACCGCAACCTCCGAGGTGCCGAGCCTTGGGGAGCCCCCATCCCACCGAGGTGTGTGTGTGGGGAGGGGGGACACGGAGGGCTGGCGGCCACCCTTTGCCCCCTCCCCCTTGTTTTTCAGCACCCTCCGGGGCCGCCCCGTCCCGCCCCATCGGGGGCCGCCCCCGGGCGCGCCGGGCACTTAAAAAGCGGAGCTGCGAGGCGGTGAGGTTAGGAGCCGGAGCCGCCATCTCGCCATGCTTTTCGATCGGCTCAAACGTTTCGCCATCGTGCTGGAGGGTGCGGAGCGAGGGGCTCCGGCCGCTTTCAGCCCCGGGCAAGCGGTGGCCGGCCGGGTGCTGCTGGAGCTGGCGGCGGCGGCGAAGCTCGGGGCGCTCCGGTTGCGGGCGATCGGTGCTGCTCGAGTCCACTGGACCGAGTCCCGCAGCGCCGGCTCCAGCACCGCCTACACGCAGAGTTACAGCGACCAGGTGGAGTTCCTCAGCCACCGAGACACGCTGCTGGCCCCGCCAGGTACCGCGGGGGTCGAGCTGAGATGGGGGGGGGAGTTGGGGCTGGGGGCTCCGGGGTTAGGGTGAGGGTTGGGGTTAGGGTTAGGGTTGCAGCCCGGCTCTTGGGGAGCTGGAGACACCCCGCTTAGGGACACCCCGACTGGGGACACCTTGCTTGGGGACACCCCATTTGGTGTCCCCCCCTTCTCTAATCCCACCCCTGGTGGAGAAGCAGCCTCGGGGAGCTGCATTCTCCAGAGCCCCAGGGGTCCCAGCCAGCCCCACCGAGCACGGTGGGGTGCAGCCCTGCAGGGCACAGGGTGCTCAGCCACCCTCCTTAGCTCCAAGTGCCCAAGCTGCCGTTCTGGGCAGCCACAGGGTGAAGCAGAGCCCACCCGGGCAGCCCCCGGCTCCCCAAGGCACTGCACGCACAGGGGTGTGCGGAGAGCAGAGCCTGGTGCCCGCGGGACGTGCCTGGCCGCGGGTCACAGCTGTGTTGTTGTTGCTGCTGCTGCAGTTTAACCCCGGCAGAAATATTCCAGCAGTGTCGTGCTGCTCCTTCCCTGCCTGCGCTGCTCCGTCACCGATTTGCTCGGGGAGGAAGTCCTGCAGATGCGAGATAATCGTCTTCAATCTGTTTTGCCCACAGACAATGGTGAAGTCACCGTCCTGCAGGCAGGAAGGCACGAGTTCCCCTTCACTTTCCAGCTCCCGGAGTAAGTTCGTGTTTTTTGTTGCCTTAATGTAAAGGGGAAGAGGAGCTGCTCGGTGCGTGACACAGGTCCTGGGGAGGGCGGACGGGGCACCTCGGAGCTGAACCGTTCAGCAGAGCCCTCCTGAATTGCTCCCTGCTTGTACACAGGACCCTGGCTACCTCCTTCGAGGGAAAACACGGCAGCGTGCGCTACTGGGTGAAAGCCAAGCTGCACAGACCCTGGTCAACGGTGAAGAAGGTGAAGAAGGAGTTCACCGTGATCGAACCCATCGACATCAACACGCCTGCGCTGCTGGTGAGCTCCCCCTGCTCCGCCTCGGGGCTGCAGTGTCTAAAGCTTGGCCAGTGCCTAAAGTGAGCTTGTCAAACGTGTCACGGGCCTGATGTCCAGAGGGAATGTTTGTCCCCTGTGACTCGTGCCCTCCAGCACTACCTGGGCTGGGCCCCGAGGAGCACGGAGGTCATCTGTGCCTCCTGTTTTTTTGGGAACTGAAATGCATTGCGAAAGCATCTTGCATAAGATTCCTAGGAACTTGCTGATGCTCCCCGAGCAGGTTGTCAGCGCCAGGGAGGTGTTCGCTTTGTCTTTCATCGTTTCTTTCCAAATAGCTCAAATATGTCCCTTTATTTTTTTCCAGGCTCCGCAGGCAGGTGCTAAGGAGAAACTTGCTCGTGCCTGGTACTGCAATCGTGGCCAGGTTTCTGTGACTGCCAAGATAGACCGAAAAGGCTACACCCCAGGTGAGCACCCCACCGTGCTGGCGCCCTTCAACTTCTGCAGGCCCTGGGGTAAACCTTGGTGGGAGAGGATTTGGGCTCACCGCGAGCTGGGCTCTTGCCTTCTGGCACAAAATTAGAGAGCATTAGGGCACGCACCTGATGCGAGCGGCCACCTCGGGACACGCTCCTGCTAGACGAAGTCTTGTGCCAGCCAGCAGGACGAGCCCTTGGTGATCCTGTGCAGGAATTCCTCGGGCAGGACCGGCCTCCGTCTCCCCTCCTCCAACACGCACGTCTCTTTTGGCAGGTGAGGTCATCCCTATCTTTGCTGAGATCGACAACTGCACGAGCCGGGCGGTGGTGCCCAAGGCGGCCATCATCCAGACTCAAACCTTCATTGCTCGGGGCACCAAGAAGCAGAAGAAGTCGGTGGTCACCAGCATCGTTGGCGACTCCATCGCGGCGGGGAAGCGGGAAGTGTGGCACGGGCGGGCGCTGAAGATCCCACCGGTGGGGCCGTCCATCCTCCAGTGCCGCATCATCCAAGTGGAATATTCCCTGAAGGTGAGGGACCTGGCGGGGACCAGTGTAAAAGGTTCAGCTCTCGGTTGTGCTCCCCGTCTCACCAGAGCTGTGCTCATCGTGGGTGCTGGTGCTGAGCATTTTGGGGCTGGTGACCTGTGTGAGGTCTCGGGTTCCTCCCGTGCAGCTGTGGCTGCGCTCCCCATGGCATGCAGGGGGTGAGGGCTTGTGCTGTAGTGTTCACATCTCCCTCTGCTTCCCACCACAAGAATTCCCTTCTGGAATTCCCTTCTGGCCAGCTTGAGCTGGCGCTCTGGGGAATAAAGATCCACCCCTCTGGATTGGGAAAACACCAACAGCTAAGTTTCCCTCTTGCCTCCTGTCTCCGCAGGTTTGCGTGGATATTCCTGGGACGTCCAAGCTGCTTCTCGAGCTGCCGCTTGTCATCGGAACAATCCCGCTGCACCCGTTCGGGAGCCGCACGTCCAGCGTCAGCAGCCAGTACAGCATCAACCTGGACTGGCTGAGCACCATCCCTGAGCAGCCAGAGGGTGAGCATCTCCCTGGGGTCTGCCTGGGTGCTGCAAACCCCCCCGGTCAACCCCCTCATGATAGAGAGGGGCAGAGCAAGTTCTCAGCCTTGCCCCTTGCTCCGGGACTAGCTTTTGCTTTTTTTTACTTAATTTTTCAGTTGTGGGTTCCCTCTGAACTGGTGCCATTTACCCAGAACTGGGAGGGTTTGGGAAATAGTGAATTAGAAGCCATTTTACCTGCATGTTCTGGTCCCTGATGGCTTTTTTTCCCTCTCTTCAGCTCCCCCTGAATACTCGTCAGTCGTGTCCAGCCCGGAGGCTGAGCAGAGCCTGGCTCCGCCGTGCCCCAGCGAACTGGGCGGTGTCCTGGAAGGTCCCTTCTTTGCCTACATCCAGGAGTTTCGCTTCCGACCACCTCCACTGTATTCAGAGGTAACAAATCCCCCAGCTCTGCGGACCTGGCCTTGGGGGCTGGAGGGAGATGGGGGGGATGTGACCGCTGCCGGGGTTCCTGACTGTAAATTCGGCTTTGCAGATTGATCCAAACCCACCGTCAGACAACATCCGTCCACGCTGCATGACCTGCTGAGAGAAGCACCTCGGATGTGACTGACAGCGTGACAACCCGTCGGGTTGAAAGCTTGCACCCTCGCAGCCCTTCGGTCTGGGAACGGCGCCCGAGCGGCGGCTGAGCGACCAGAGCTGCAGCGCTGAGACCCCGTCCGTGATCGCTGCCCTCCGTGCTCCTGCCGTGACTGTCCCACGGGGTGACACCGAGCTGCAGGGCTGGCTGGTGGCGTGGACTCGTGCGTGGTAGGAGAGCACGTGTGGGACCCTGCGGTGTGAGCAGCTAGGTGGGACGCAGAGGGTTAATCACCGCCCCAGCATTTTGGGGTTTGGATGGGACATTCGGCACGAGCCAAGATTGCTCTCACCTTGTCTGCAGTGGCTGTGCTCTGGCAACTCCTGTCACGGAAAACAGGAGCTTGGAGGTATTTTTTCAGGATTACTAGAGAATATTTTATAATCTTGTGCTGAGTTCATCCCGTGGTGGTGCGGGTGCAGCCCTTCTCCTGCAGTAGCTCACCAGGGCTGCAGTGTCCTAAGAAAGTAACAGGCCTTTTTCTGGCCAGATGAAGCAGAGCCTTTGTCCGCTGCTGAGAAATGTTGCCACGAGCCTGGTGATGCCTGCAGGGGGAATGGTTTGAGCTGCCTCAACAGCCTGGCCAAAAATGTAAAGACTTCCATGGATTATTGTCAGGGCGGAGGACTGGGGGGATGAATTTGTTTCCAAAGCAGCAGAGATCTGTGGTGGCCTTTTGGTGCCACTTAACAAGAATGTGGAAGCTGGTTCCTGCGTGCTGGCCTGAAACCTGCACCATGTGCTGCTGCCTCCCCCCAGGCTGGGGCTGAAAACCAGCCCCCCGCCTGCAGTGCCACCACTGGGGGGTCTTTCTGGGCTCCGTGGTGGCCAAGAAAATGAGAAAGAAGTCTGCTCCGAGGCTGGCAGCAGCCACAAAAGCTGATGGGAGATGTGGAGCTGAAATGAGCCCTCCAGGGCCAGGAGACCTGCTCAGGAGGGGCCTGATCCTGTGCCCGCAGAGGGGCCGGCAGCCCCGGCATGGTGAGGAAGGCCCAGCAGCAATTTGTGCTGCTGCTGTGGGAGCTGGGTGCTGCAAGGTGCCTGCTGGGGCTGACCCCACACCCTCTGGCACCATCTGGGCAGGGTTTGGGGGCTGGGGACCTTTGCATTCCCTCTCTGAGACAACCCCGATGAGCGCCCACGGGGCTCCATGAGGAGCCAAAGCCAGGCGTGCCTCAGCCTCTGTGCTGGGACCACGCTCGGCTCACTGGGGCTTGCTCAGAGGACTTTTTTTTGTATCTGTGAACACTTTTATAACGACCACTCTTGTCTGATATTGTTCCTTTTGTACGACTTTCGTTGGGGGATTTTTGTTTGAAATAAATTCTTCACACCCAGCTCTTGCGTGGCTCTTACACGGTGGATGTTTTTCTGTTGTGCTGTTCCTGCTGGACCCACTCTGCCCGTGCTTCCCTGGCTCCTGTGGCAGCTGGGAGATGCTGCACATGAGCAGGAGTGCTCTGACCCTCACCACATCGCCCCGGGGGACCCAGCTCCATCCCACTACCGGTATTAACTGGCCTACTGGTATTAACTGGGTCAGGTGGTCAGCGCTGCCCTCCGGCACCGGTTAGGGGCTCACAGCCTGTCCCAGCCCCGGGGCTGGTGCTGAAATTCCCCAGCTCTCATGGTCAGTGTTGGTGCAGCACAGCCCGAGGCCAGGCAGCAAGGCCAGGTCCTGGCGGTCTGCTGAGACCCAGGGGCAGAAGGGTGAAGTGTCCCGGATCCACGCTCTGCTCCGTGCCTCCAGGCAGCCTCGTTCCTCTTCCACCACCTCCTTAGTGCTGCAAGCGCTCCCGTTGTGTTTTTCTGTGTTTGCTGCTATTTGTGCCTGGGGGGCCGTGTCTGTCCTCCATCCCATGGGGCCTGCTCGGCTCCAGCTGGGATGTGCCAGCTCCCGCAAGGGCTGCGAGCGGCTCCTTCACCTGCTCCTTTTCACTGAGCTCTTTTTCTGTTTGTTTGTCCTGGCGTTTCTGCGCTCCACATCTCTGCTGAGCACAGCAGATTTACAGCATGCAAAACAGGGCTCGGGTCAGTTGTGTCTTCCATCAGCTGTGCGGTTTAAAAACATTGCCACCAGACTGCGATTTTCCCCTTTCTTGTTGTCGCTTTGTTTTTTTGTTTGTTTTTCTGAGCCGATCCCTGCAGCGGCCGCGCTGGAGCACGTGCTCCCGCAGCGGGCCGGCGCGAAAACGCGTCCACGTGGGGCCCTCGCGCCCGCACAGGCGCTGTCTGCCCGCGAGAGCGCTGCGCTCACGCAACCTTTATTCGGATCTGATTTTATTTGGCATCCCCGGCTGCTCTGAGTAATCTTCCTCGGAAGAGGATTAAGCCGCCTCGCAGTGCATGCGTTCGCATCCCCCTCCGTGGAGCCATGCGCAGAGGCGGCCGGCGCTGCGCGTCCCCGCGGCTCAGCCATGCCGGGGCACGTTGGTGGGATCAAAGCGGGCACAAACCGCAGCGCTGCACCCCCCCTGAGCACAGAGAAGCCTCTGAAGGGAAAACCCTGTGATCTGCCCTCCCCGGGGCCAGCATGGAGCTGTGCTGCCGTGCCACGGCACGGCACAAGGGAGCCATTCTGCGCCAGCAAACGCCTCCCTGCCAGCAGCGGGGATGAACGCTCCCCGGGGCAGAACCCCAGAGCTGCTGATCAGACCCCAATCATCTGCTCTGGACGCACAAGGGGATTTTTTATTCCCATGGAGGGGGGAGGAAGGGCTGCCGAGCACTGCGGTCGCATCCTGCCTGCTTCACCCTTATGGGAAGGCTGCGGGGGCAGCTGTGGGGACGTGTCGGGCCGGGGAACCCAATGCTGGTGGGCAGCGCTCCCGGCCCCCACGTGGGAGGGATCTTTCCAGCACTAATTCTTGCAAATGCCTCCAGGGTTTCTTGTAAAGCCATGGCATGGCTGGACAGTAGCACGGCCAAGGGGGGGGCCGGGCCGCTTGGAGCTGCTGCCAGCAAAGCTCCACGCTCTCCAGTCCCCAGGGGGCTAAAAATACCCCGTCGGGATATGTGGCGCTGGGGTGAGGCACGGACCCCTGGGCAGGGCTTTCACAACCCTCACCCACGCTGCTGCTCTCCAGCCCTGCTCTGTTTGTCTTCCCCAGCTCCAAAGTCCATCTCGAGCAGCCCAGGGCCTCTCCGGTTGGGTTTGTCAGGGCCCAGGGGGCTGCGGAGCAGGGGCAGCCCCGGTGCTGGTCGTGGCAGAGGCCGGCTCGCGGGCAGCAGGCGCGTTATGCAATTACAGTGCCGGGAGTATTTATAGCTCTTGGCCCCGAGCATTGGAAAATGCTTCGCCGACCACCCCGGCGAAACCCGGTCCTTGCGAGGTGCAGCAGGATGCCAGCCCCGCTCTGCTGCTGGTGGCTTTTTTACCTTTTTTCCTCTTAGCCCTGAACGTTTGCAGGACCCCACGGCCCTGCGTGGCATGGCAGTGGAGAATAAGGGAGCAGGAGCCACGCGTGGCCGTGGGCACGCTCCTTTTTGACTGCTTGGCAAAGGATGCTGCGGCTGGGCCACCCATGGGTGCTGGGGAGGGCTTGGGTGCTGCAGCTCCCAGCCCTGCAGAGTTCCAGGACCCCCCCCAGTGCAGCTCATGGCCTTGGAGAGCGCAGGACCCCCCTGGTGCAGACGCAGGGCAGCGAGACCAGCAATGAGCCCTGCAGACAGCAGCACAGTGCACCTCTCTCTCCAGCACCCCAGGGTGCTGCTCCTTCCATCCTAACTCCCCCCATCCCCACAGCTGCTAACTCCCCCCCCCCCAAAAAAAAAAGAGCGACCCATTGCGGGGGTCCAGCTGGAGCCTGGAGGCTGCTGTCCTCCGGCAGAGGGTCAGCACTTTGGGGGGGGGTCGGCACGGCCGTGCAGCGGGGAGGTGACACGCGAAGCTCGCGTCCAGCCCCGGCGCTGGCAGGGACAGAATGTGCCGGCACCGGCGCGGCCTTGCGAGGGCCGGGGATTAGCTGAGCGGCTGCTGCCTCCCGGCTCGGGCACGCGTCCAGCTCTGGGAAAACAAGCGCTGCCTTCGCCGCCTCCCAGCTGCAGCCCGGCCCTGCGCCGGGGGCTGCGTCCCGCGGGGGTCGCCTGCTCCTGGGGTGATGGTGGAGACGATAAAAGCAGCCTGGATTTTGCTCCGACGGGGATGCACCGCTCCGGCCCCCTGCCTGGGATGGGGTT
Source organism: Aythya ferina (assembly GCF_964211825.1). Classification (NCBI taxonomy): domain Eukaryota; kingdom Metazoa; phylum Chordata; class Aves; order Anseriformes; family Anatidae; genus Aythya; species Aythya ferina. The sequence goes on from NC_140324.1 coordinate 4,551,017, forward strand.
GTCGCCCCGCTGCCCACGCTCAGCATCCTTGGAGTTGGGATAACGCTGGGCTTGCACCGCTGGTGCCCCGGGGAGCAGCGAGTCGGCACCCATGGGTGCTCAGGAGCACGGGGACCTGCTTGTCCCCAAGCTCTGGGACTCGTGCTGTGCTGGCACGTTGGGAACATGCTCGGTCCCAAGCAGCACCAGACCTCGCTTTGCTTTTGCTCCAATCCGGCACTGCAAACAGCACAGCCCTGCACCCCAGGGATCCCCTCCATGCGGAGGAGGCACGGGGACCCCGGGAGGCAGCTGTGCCCCTCAGCGTGCCCGCGCTCACCCCACGCACAGCCGGGGCAGGAGCGCGGCCGCCTTACGCCCGCTGAGTCAGCCCGCATGCTGCAGGAGCCGCTCCCGCCCACGGAAACCGCAGGCAAAGTCCCGCTCATCCCTGCCCTGCGCCGGGGTTTTCCCTGCCGGTTTGACAGGAATCTCAGCTCCTTCCCGGAGCGGCCGCGGGGATGGCACAGGACCCCGGCTGCGCCCCAGCTCCGTTCCCTCGGGAAGCCTCTTACAGCCAGCACCACCCGTGCCCCCCCTGCTGCCATCAGGAGCCTTTTGAGGGTTCATTCCCCAGGGGCAGGGGAAAGCTTTGGAGAAACCAAAGGCTGGTTTCTGCCAAAAAAACAAGCTCCAGAGCAGCCCTGTGGATGTGTTGCACGTGCTGCGTGTCCCATCCTGGCCACCGCTCCAGGAGCATCGGGCACATGCGGCCAGCGCGGCGCTCACCGGCATGGACACCCTGGCAGCTCCGGGCACTTTTTGACTTAAAAAAAAACTGTGGAAACACAGCTTCCAGGGCTGGGTTTGCTGCGGGGCTGCTGACGCCACCGGCTGCTCGGAAGCCCTTCGGCAAAGCGCCGCCGTTGTTCACTCGGTGGAAAACAACCCCGCCGCCGACCCCCTCTCTTGACGTCCTCGCCGGCCCCTCGCTTGTTTACTGCTCCCTTCCTCGGACAATGGAAAATTTTTATGACTTTTGACTTTTGTCCAATTGTTTTGGAGCAAGGAAGCGGCTGGGTGCTGCTCACAAACATGTCTATGGATAAACAGCGGGGCGCGAGGGGCCGCGGGACCGGAGCCAGAGAGCCAGGGGGCAGAAGGATGGCAGCGGGGACCCCCCTTCTCTGACCCACATCCCCTCATTCCCCCCCCCAGCTCTGGTCCCTGCACGGCGTCCCCAAGCCCTTTGTGCAGGGCGAACGCGGAGACAAATATTTTGGCTTTTCCCAGCAAACACCCAACTTCAGAAAAACAACAACAACAAAACCCCCCGGAGTCATCTGACGGCGGCACGTGGCGTGTTGGCACACAAACAGGGCGCACGTGGGGACGGCGCTGGCCCATCTTTGGGGACGGATGCGGGGCCGTGCCTCGCCTGTGCCCGTGCCAGGGATGTGGCACGCGGGGACTTTGCTCCCGGCGCCGTGTTTGCCGGCACTCCCAGGCGCTGCTTTGCAATTCATGCGGAAAGCCCCGGCCAGCACACGGTGCCCATCCCCGTTGCCGTCCCCGTTTGTGTCTCCCCGCAGCTAAAACCTCACTCGTGTGGCATTTGCTTTTTTTTTTTTTTTTTAGCTCTTTCTAATAAAATCAAAGGACAACTGGGGCCGAGGGGTGTGCTGGGCCCAATGCCATGAGGGTACTGGTGGGGATGCGGCCATCCTTGGGGTGAGGACTGCGGGGCTGTCACCGCACCGATCCCTGTCCCCTGGCACCTTGGCCGTGGGGCTGCAGCTCCCTCCCTTGTTTTGCTGCCCTTCGCTCCGTGGGAGGCTGGCGCTTCCCAAGCAAACAAAACCACCCCGGGTGCCCGTGCTGCTCCGGAGCTTGGACTTTAGAGCCTGGCCTGGGAGTGGGGACGGATCCCCGGGGTGGGGGCAGACCCCGCATCCCGTCCTCCCCGCTGCTGGGGGAGCCCCTGGCGCTGCCCGTGCCCCGTGTGCCGTTTCTGTCCCCAGCCCCACGTGCCCTGCAGTGGGGAGGAAGCCTTGCACCGGCTGGGAACAGCTCGCACATTTTCCATCTCCCTGGGGGGGTGCAGCAGAAATAATCTGCCTCTTGTGCTGGCACAGCCCCAGCAGGGACCGGAGGGTGCGGCGGGTCGGTGTCCCTGCACCAGCACCCGCAAAAGGCATCGCGGCTCCGACAGGTCCCGGGGCAGCTTCGTGTGGTTTGGCCTGTCCCAAAACACCGGGGAGAGCAAATCCCATCTGCTAGGGCTGAATGTGGGGACACTGATGGCAACGGGGAGAAATGGGGGGGGTTGAACCCAACAACACCATGCCCGTGGCAGAGCAGCCCCATGGACAGATCCTGGTCCAGAGCTCGCCCACCTGCACCCTGCAACTAAACCCTGGGGAGCCCTTGGGTGCTGCACCCTGCCCTGCACTCACCCAGCTTGTTAGCGAGCCTGAACCCAGTCGCTTTTAAATGCAAGGGTTTACAAGGTGCCGAGGGAAAGGATTTTCCTGATAAGCAGCTGTGTAAATGCGGCCATCCTGGTGCAGCGATGGAGGCAGCGATAGCCCCCGGGGAGGGGGGTCCCAGCTGGCTGGAGGTGGTTGGGGCTGGTGGGGATGGCAGCAGCAGGGCCCTGGCTGGTTTGCTCTGCTTTTCCCGTGTGGAAAAACAGGGAGAGTTAAAGTGCTCGCAGATAGGGGCTGAGCACCCTGAGAGCAAAGCCAGCGGCGGAATCGCTCGCGGTCCTTCCGCGCTCGGTGCTGGTTTAGCACCCGGTGGAGCCGGGCGGGTTGTTTGCTCCGGGCTCAGCCCTTTCCCCGTGCACCTGGGCTTTGGTTTGCTGCAAAATATGGGATTGTTTTCAGGAACCTCCGGGTCCCGCGGAGCCGGCTATCCTTAGCTCGACCCCGTCTGCCAGCGTGAGCAAAATATGTTTATGCTGCAAACCTCTGGAAGCCACCCCTGCCAAATCAACAGGGGAATGTGTGCACCGATAAGGGCGCCGTGTCCTTTCCTTCCAGCTAATCTGATAGCCCGGCTGGGAAACGCGTGTGGAGCAGAGGCATGGGCCTGGGGTCTGGGCTCTGCGGCCCCAGGCATCCTTAAGAAAGGGAAGAAAATCCCTGTAAGGCCGGGGAGAGCTGTGCTGCGCTGCCTAGCTCCCGACGCCCTCGTTTTATGATTGCTTGTATTGTTATTGTAAGGTTTCAGGTCAAAAATATCTGTGGCTTTTCTGCTAGGCTGCTGCCAAAGCCTGGAAACCTTCAGCCGTGCCAGCGGCTGCGCTGCCCCTTGGCTGAGCGATCTTGAACCCAGCCATCCGAAAGCATTCAAACTGCAGAAAGAAAATGTTTCCTGCACCCGCCCGGGCGCTTCTCCCATGCCAGGAATCCGAGCTGTTTTCCCCCTGCGTCTCCCAGCTTGCACGCTGGGGCTCGCAGTGCCCGGCTCTGTTGTTTCGCAGCGCTCTGAGTGTGGCCCCGCAGGGGATGGGGGCAGCTCCGAGCCCCTCTCTCGGTGGAAAGAAACTCTTCAGCGTTTGGTTCTTGCTGGTGCTTGGAGTCATTTTCCATTCTCAGGCATTGTTTCTGGAAATAACGCTTGCCGGGGAGAAGCTGTTGCACAAAGAAACCTCAGCCTGACGTGAGAGCGAGAGAAAAAAAGCAGGCGTCGCTCGGCTTGTTTGTGAAGGCGAAGCGGAGTTGTTGTTGTTGTGACACTGGACGGTTGCGAAACGGCAGCACAGAAATACCCAGGACTTTAAAAACAAGCCAAGCCCGGCTGCTGCTGCTGCTGCAGTGGCCGTGTGTCCTGCCGGGGTGGCCGTGTGTCTGGCTGCACTGTCCCCTTCCCCCGGGGACGCAGGGCTCTGAGGCGTGCACCAGCCCTGCTTGGGGATTTTTGGGGACCCCTCAAAGCTTTTCCTGGGGAGGGGAGGCGCCAGCTGAGCTGTGTTTTTGGGGGGGGATTTGCCCCTCCATCAGCCCCTGCAGAGCCATTGTGGGGGGGTTGCAATTTCGGGGGGGTCCTGGCTGCCTCCTCCCGCTTCCGTGTGCAGTGGCGCGGTGAGGGGCAACCCCTGAAATCTGCAGAAAGGGATGAAACACGCACGGTGGGGATCGGTTTGTTTGCATAGGGATTAAGTGAAAGCAGCTCCTGAATGGCCACCTAATCCCCCCGGGAGCGGGCTGCGTTGTGCAGGTGGTGGCAGCGGTGGCTTTTTGCCCGGCGAATAATCCTGCTCTGCACTACGGCTTGCGTGCGGGTTCGTCTGGCACCGAGCTCTTCCTCCTTCCACTGGGGGCTCGGGGAGGGCAAAACAGCCCAGAGAAGGGGCCGGGTGGGGGTCTCGGAGCTGTGTTTGCCATAAGAAGAGCACCCCGGGGGTGGGTGTGGGACTTTTTGTGGGTTTTATCTTTTGGGGGCAGTGACTGGGGTGCATGGCGGTCGTGTGGCCGGGCTCAGAAATAGCCGGCGTATCAGGAAACATAGAAATGCAGCGCCGCGCCGAATCATCTGACCCCCTCTAAAAATAAAGGCAGTGGGTCTTAAATTAGCTGTGGAGGTGTCTGGGTACGTGTGTGTGGGTCGCCGAGGGTCCTCGGCTCCGCTCTGCGCAGGAAAACCCCAAATCCGGCATTGCGGGGAGCGACCACGGCTCGGGTGCATTTGGGGCCGGTGTGCTGGCTGAGCTTTTTCCCTATTCCTGGCTTTTTTTTTTTTTTTTTGCTGCTTTTCCTGCAGCTGTCCCAGGGGGGAGTGCTGTGGCTCCCATGTACCAAGTTGCCCGTTCTCAGCCCCCCGATGCCCCGCGGTGCTCCTGGGTCGTGCGCGGTGCCGGATGGGGCAAGGTCCCGTTCCCGCTGCCAAACCTGGCCCCATCCCTCTCCAGCAGGCTTCCTTAGGTGGCTCCTGGAGATTCCTTGGAAAACAGCTCTGAGCAATTCAAACTAATTAGGGAGCCCCGAGCCACTCACTCGCACTAATTGGCGAGCCCTCGTTAGTTTTCCCCAGCACGTCACCCATGGGCTCTGTGGGTGCGTGGGGACAGGGCTGTCCCCAAAGGATTTGGGGGGACCCTGTGAGGATGATGGGGATGGGGGTGCCTCTTGCCCTCCCCCCCCACCTTCCTGGGGTGTTTTTCAAGCAGCGATGGGGACTTGCTGTCCTGCCATGAACTCGGTCCTGTTGCTGGCTGCATTAAGAGCAACAGGAATGATTAACTGGTGCTGGCGCTGGCCCCGCGCTGGGCTGAGTGTTTACCCCGAGAGCTGAGTGACCCCGGTGCTGCTTCCCTCGGCTCCAGCCCCAAAAATCGGGCTGTAAACAGGGGCAGGGCTGCAACCCGAGCGCTGCGCACCCGTAACAAAATACTTCCTCTGCCAGCACCCGAGGCAAGCCCGAGCATTGCTGCTGGTTCCACCGTGAGCCGGCTCCATCGCAGTAAAAGCCCTAAATAATAAATGAGTTCTCCCAGGCTGCGTTTTGGGGGCTGGGAGGCTGCTGGGTGCCCGTCCTCCTCCTGATCTACATCCCTTTGGGTTTTGGAGGTGAAGGAGAGAGGCTGCATGCGATGAAGGAGTTAGGGCTGGAGAGGTGTCGGCGCGTTGCTGTGGGTGCCGAATAAATCCCCCGATTTGTGGCTGGGGGGGAGGTGATTTGGGGGTGATTTGTGGTTGGCATCGTGGTGAGCGACTGCTCTGAGCCCCCTGGGTCTGCTCGGTGGGGCCGTGGCCTGGCTCTGGCCGGAGCTGGGGGAGCTCCGTGGGGCCGCGAGCGGCGCGGGGCTGGTGCCACCTCGTGGAGCTGGGCGCAGCTCAGACCCGCTGGTGCCGGACACGGGCGCACCGGGGAGGGGGCCTCAAAATGAAACCACGGGGTCGTGGCCATCCCCATCACCTCCCTGGGATCCAGGAGCACCGTGGGGATGTGACACAGATCCAAACGTGATGCTGGCACCCCCACCCCCTCTGTGCACCCGGAGCAAAGCCCCGGTGCTGGGCTCAGCACCCCGGGGTGCGGGGAGCACCCACGGCTCTGAGCAGGGAACCAGATCTTGGTGAAACCCCTTGCGAAGCAGTTTTAAACCACGGCGGCGGTGCTGAGCAGGAAGGGGGGGTGCTGCCTTTCCCCAGACTTCCCCCACGCACTTTTTTTTTTTTTTTCCCCCTTTTTTTTTTCTGCACCCTCAGCAAATACAGGCGGCTGCCTCCGGTGCTGACGCTCGGGGCAGACGAAACCACAAACCACGCTCCATCTTCAGCAGCATCTGAAGGTTTCTGCCCCAGATAAGGCTCACGGTGCTGGCACAGCCCCAGCTCCCGGCAGGATGCTGGGGAGGGGCCCTGCCGGCCCCCAGCCCCATTGCTCGGGGTCTCAATGCCAAACCCTCGAGCGATGCTGACCTGGTGGGACAAGGATTGCTGTCTGAGGCCTGCTGCTTGGTGCGTTTGTTTTTTTTTCTTTAATTTTTACAGCCTGGAACAGCCGGTGGTCGGCTGGGGCTGGATGTGCCCCCATCCTGCAGGGGCTGGCTCGAGGCGTTTGCTCTCCAATGCCATCCCGAAGCGGCTTTCCCATGGCTGAGGAAATGTCCCCAGCTGGGTCCACAGCTCCCTGCCCTCGGGTTTTATTGCTAAGGGTGGGCAGCACCTTTGGTATATTCAGCAGCAGCTCCTGGAAATCAGAAACCCCCCAGAAAGCACCACGAGCCCATGGGGCCGCGCCTCGGGGTGGGCGCTCAGCATCCCCCCGGGTGCCCGTGGGACCCCGCTCGTCCCCCTCCTGCCCCATCTCCCTGCTCACTACAGCACCGACTTCTCCTGCAGCAGCTCCGAGCCCTCCTCGTCCCTGATGATGACGGGTTTGTCGGAGATGAGCAGGGCGAGGGGAACCAGCAGCCAGGGAAGCCCTGAGTTCCCCACGCCCTCCTCCAACGTTTGGTGGCCGGAGCACCCGGTGCCGCAGGTGGGACCCCCGTTGGATTCTGCTGGTTCTGGGCTCGGCAGGGGGCTCAGCACCTCCTGCTGCCGGTAGTCGAAGGGCAGCTCCCTCTCGCAGCCCAGCTGCCCCAGCTCCGTCGGTTCTTTGGGTTTTTTGGGGCTGGGCTGTGGTGTGCAGGGCCGCGTGCCGCCGGCCGCCTCCTTCTCGGGGCTCGGCTCCGTCACCAGCAGGTCGGCGAGGTTGAACTTCTCCGAGGGCTCGGCGAAGCCTTTCCAGGGCCTGTCCTAAAGGTTTTGGGGGCGTTTGGGGTGGGAAGGCTCAGTGGTGAGGTGTGTGCTTGGGGTTTGGAGGGTCCGGCCCCGTCTCAATCCCGTTTTGTGTCTCACCTGGCTCATTTCGCTGGCCGAGAACTGGATGGCTCTGCTGCCCACGGGCTTGGGCAGCGGGGGGAAGAGGAGCTGCCGGGCCCTGGGGAGATGCCAGAAGTGGGGAGTTAATGGGGGAAAAGGGCAAAAAGAGGTGGCCCAGCGGGGTCACGGCGCTGCCTTCACCTCCTTTTGCTCAGCTGGTAGATGATGGCGGCGACGGCGGGGAGCCCGAGCGAGATGCCCAGGTACCTCAGGTTGGATTTCCACGCTGCCAGCCTGGGACCTGGGGACGAGCGTGCTTGGGTGGCGGTGACATTTCCAGCCCCACGTCCCCTCGCTGTCCCTACCACCACAGGAGGGCCACCGGAGCATCCCCACTGGGAGAAGGAAGAGGTCCCCAGCCATTACCCAGTGCCATGGTCTGGAAGTGCCACGGCGTGCTGCAGCTGCCCCCGCCGTCCGCTGCCACCTCTTGGATGCCGACCCTGTAGGCTGTGCCCGGCCGCAGGTTTCGGAGGGTGTAGCGCGAGGCCGACGCCTCCGCTTCGCCGTCTGGGTGAAGGAAAACGAGCGGGCAGCACCCGGCCCCCTGCCCACCCACCCGCGTCCCCTCCCGGCCATGGCCACCGCCACTCACACGTCTCGTTGTCCCCTTCAGCTGCGTGGCACACCAGGTACCTCGCCAGCGCCCCGGGGCAGGTGGCACGAGGGGACGGTTCCCACCGGAGGACGGCGGCCTCGGCGCTGGCGTTGATGTGGATGGAGGAGGCCAGCGAGGCTGCACGGCACCGGGGGGGGGGACAGGAGCAGCTCTTTAGGGTCACGGCACTTTTTATGGCATGATGGGGATGCGAGGCTCCCCGTTCCCATACGTACTGTTGCCGGCGAAATGATGCTGCAGGGCGAAGGTGGCCCAGCCCTGCTCCGCGCTCCGGCCGTGCACGGCGAGCCGGTAACACGCCGGCACTTCAAGAAACCCTACAGGGGAACCAGTACCCGTGGCAGCCTGGCCAGAGCCGGTGGGAATTTGGGAGTCTCGGGCACCCTCTTACCTCTCTCCAGGTGGGAGCTCTTCGCAGGGAACTCCTGCTGGACGCAGACACCCCGTCGGGGCGCTCCCGGCAGCGGCTGCTGCTCGAAGCAGTAGGCGAAGCCATGGCTCGGCGCCTCCCATCGCGCTGTCACCGCCTCGCCGGCCGAGCTGATGTCCTTAAAGCTGAGCTCTGGGGCGAAATTTGGGGGGGCTCAACGGGTGAGGATGCTGGGGAGGGGGTCACCGAGGAGCCGGGTCCTTTCCACGGCACGCGCGTGGGTACCTGCGTGCTGCTCGGGCGGCACGTGGAGCTGCCGCGTGGGGCTGGTGCCGGCGGCGTTGGTTGCCGTCAGTAGGATTTCGTACTCGGCCCCGCAGAGGGTGAGGTTGTGCGCCCTCACCTCGGGTCCCAGCACCACCTCGTCGGCCTCGGGCAGCGTGGCGCAGTGGCACGCCGGCATGTGGGTGCTCAGCCTGTAGGTGACGTTCCCCTGCTCCTCGCGAGCTCTCTGGGGTGGTGAGAGTGGTGGCCGCGGTGGTGCCAAGGGGAGAGGGGGGTCCCAAGGGGAGAAGGGGGTCCCAAGAGGACAGCAGGGCTGTTCCAGGTGGAAAGCCGACGCTGCCCTACCTGCCAGCTCAGCTGCAGCAGCCTCTGCCCGTTTTTCCCCAGATTTCCCAGCTGGAAGCTCAGCTCTGGGCTCTCCAGGATTTCTGTAAGAGGAACGATGCCAAGCGGGTTGCCAGCCCGGGATGCCCATGGCAGGGTGGGCAGGGATATTGGGGTCCCTTCTCACCCTCAGGGACGAAGATAGATTTGCTCCAGTCGCTCCAGTAGCTGCTCCAGTGCTGCGTCTTCTGCCGGAGCTGGACCTCGAAGGCAGCGTTTCCCCCCAGGTCGCAGGTCACTGGGGCAAACCGGGGGGGTGACGGTGAGGGGACACCTCCTGGGAGGTGTTCATCCCCCAAAAACCCCAAGCAACCCCCAGGGCACGGGCTGAACCCACCTGGGTCCTCCTTGCTGTCCTCGCTCTTCCTTGTCTCGCACAGCACCTGCGGAGAGAAGGCAGGATGGGGGCACCCGCCCAGTGAAACCAGTATGAAGGAAGGCTTGTTACTGGGGCATGGTGGTGATGGGACATCGTGTTCCAGGGGCTGGGAGAACCGAAAAGGGTACAGGGGATGCAGTAGCTGGGGGGGGTCCCCTTGGCTGGGGTCCCACAACTTTGCCCATGGAGCCCCCCAAAAAGTGGTGGTGATGCCTGGGTGCCCTGGGGAAGCACTCAGGTCTCGCTGGGAGCAGCGTCAGGATTTCACCTGCCATCAGCTTTATTCTAATCTGGGGTTTTGCCTGCGTAATCCCCGCCAATCCCTCCCTGATCCTGTTACGGGTGGCAGCGCGATCCCATCCCCGGGCTGCCGGCGGAGAGCCGGTACCCAACCAGGCGGGGACGGCGTCCCCGAGCCCTCACGCTGCATCCAGGGCTGCTCACACCCCTGCGAACCCCCCCCTGCTCCTCGCCACCAACACTTTACCTGCGTCCAGCTGCAGTTGCCCACCCCGCGGAAGCGAGCCTCCCTGCTCAGCGCCCGGTCCCTGCCGCGGAACGGCGGCCGCGGCACCCGGAGCTGCAGGAGCCCCTTGGCCTTGGCGAAATTCATCCCGTCGGGGGGAGGATCCAGCTTCACTGCGGGGACAGCGTGGCTGCGGTGACCGGCACCGTGGCGGCGCGCCCAGCGCGGCCTCGCGGCGCTTACCGGCTTCGTTGAGGTACAGGGTGAGGTTGGGGCTGCGGTGCAGGTGGGGTCCCCACTGCGCCTCCACCCAGGCCGTGGTGTTGGTGAGGACGTAGACGCGGTGCCGCGGCAGGGTGTAGGTGGTGGCAGCACCTGCCTCGTACCGCAGGCACGTCCGTGATGTGGCATAGCTGGGGGGAAAAAGAGCTCGCCCTCTGCGTGCACAGGGAGGGGGGGTGACATATAGCACGTCCCCAAATATCCCCGTGTCCCAGTGGGCTGCTCGGGGCTGCCAGGGGGACGTGGCACCCGACTCACCACAGCACCAGGACGTAGGTGGTGTTGCCAGCGGGGCCACGGGGAGGCCAGGAGCAGAGGAAGTCGCAGGAGCTGCATTGCTTAAAGCAGGAGAAGTCGGGGGGCTCGGCAGTGCCTGCGGGCGGGGGGCAGTGGCTGTGGCCGGGCTCACGTTTGCTTCTGCCCCACGGCACCCCGCAGACCCCCCGGTGGGTGCCAGAGGGGCACAGGGAGGGAGTCGAGGGCGTTGCAGTGCTCCTGCTCCTGCCACCAGCATGGGAACTGCCCCGAAGTTCCCCAAACCACGCTCCCCAGCACCCGGCAGTGCCGCTCCGTGTGGCTGGAGGTGGCTCCGAGCCCGTGTGGAGGGTGCGCGGCCAGTTTAACCAGTAGCAGGGTTGTCGGCTCCCACTTCGCTCCCAACAGTACTGGGAAGGATGCGGGCAGCAGGCAGCCGCCCCCACGCTGTGCAATAGGACGGGGGGAGCGGAGCAGCCACGCAGGTGATTCCCACCCCAAAAACACCCTAAATTTCCCCAGGGATGCAGTGCTGGAGGGGGTTCCCGAGCCCAATCCTGCTGCCCCCATCGGGGCTTCCTTGAGTTTTGCCCTGGCCCGGCAGCGTGGGGCCAACCCCCTCCATCCCAAAACCGTGAAAGTTCTTGCCCTGCCCTGCTCGAGAGGCGCCTTATCTCCCCCTTATCGCCCCCGAATCGTTCATTGAAAGTCTTCTGCACTTATCTCTCATCTCCGCACGCCGCAGCAGCACTCACCGCCCCGCGCCAGCGCCGCCAGCGCCAGCAGCAACCACCCCAGCATGGGCTGCTCGGGGATCCCCAGCTTTCGGGCTCCGTCCTCTCCGGATCCCCTTCCTTTTGGGGTTCCCGGAACCCCCCAGGGCACAGCGGCACCCCCCGGGCTCGCAGCAGCACCCCGCTGCCTTGGCTGCTGCTTCCTCTTCTGCTACGAGCGGCTTTTCCCAGGCAGAGCAAGCGTGCTGCCAGCACGGCGTGAGGTGTGAGTGCCTCCCTCACTTTTACCAAAAACAAAAGAGAAAGCAACAGAAACGTCCCCCTCTGCTGCCCGCACGCCCGCCACGGGCCCGGCCAAGCACCGCAGCCTCGCGAGCAAGAAGAGCAAGGTAAGCAAAAGAGCTGGTTTGGTGTCTTTTTGTTGGTTCTTTTTTTTTTTTTTTTTTCCCCCCAAACCCCACTTTGTGTTTTTGACTCCGCCGCCTGCGTTTGGCTGCACCTGGAGCTCCGAGGCCGGCTCTGGGTGTTTGCAGCACGCAGGGCTCGGCAGCGGGACGGCCGCGTGTCCCGTGGGACTCAGCCCCTTGGTCCCCAGCACAAATTGTCCCCCGCGGCCCAAACAAAGCCCCAGTGAGGCACGAGGGCACGGCGTCAGCGGGGCGCTGGCAGCGCGGCCGCATGACCCCGGGGCGGCGGGGCCGGGTGGCACCGAGGGCCCTGCACAGAGCCCCCTTGTCCCCGCAGAAAGCGTCCCCTTGTGCGCCTCGCTCGGGGACAGAGGGCGGCGGTGACGGGAGTGTGGCTGTGCTGGGTGGGCTGGGACGCCCTGTCCTGCTGCGGCGGGCACGCACTGCAGCCTTGGCCTTCTTGGAGGGATGCACCAAGCCGTGCCGTGCCAAAGCGAGCCGTGTTGTGCCATGCCGTGCCATGCTGTGCTAGGCTGTGCCATGCTGTGCTAGGCTGTGCCGTGCTGTGCCAGGCTGTGCCGTGCTGTGCTAGGCTGTGCCGTGCTGTTGCATGATGTGCAAGGCTGTGCCATGCTGTGCCAGGCTGTGCAGTGCTGTGCCAGGCTGTGCCATGCTGTGCCAGGCTGTGCCATGCTGTGCTGTGCTGTGCCATGCCATTCTTTGCTGTGCCATGCCGTGCCACGCCGTGCCAGGCTGTGCCATACCGTGCCAAGCCACGGCAGGCTGTGCCATACCATGCCGTGCCGTGCCGTGCCATGTCACAACACACACAACAGCACCACCCCGTGCCGTGCCAAACTCAGCCAAGCCGTGCCACAGCCCTGCCAGGCTGTGCCATACCAAACCGTGCCGTGCCAGGCTGGGTCACACCGCGCCGCGCAGTGCCGGGCTGAGCCAGATCACCCCGTGCCAAGCCGTGCCGGGCTGTACCGAGCCAGGAGGGCTGTGCCACCCCCGTGCCGTGCCGTGCCGTGCCGTGCCAGCCCCGTGCCGCTGGGCGGCGCACCGGGCGCACCGGGAGGCGGCGGCCCGGGCGCACCGGGCGGAGCGGGCGCAACGGGAGGCGGCGGCGGGCATGGACGAGCCCAGCATCCTGCGGCGCCGGGGCCTCCAGGTGAGCGGCGGGGAGGGCACCGGGCACCGGGCACCGGGAGCGGGGAGGTGGCGGGGGGCGGCGAGGGGCTGCGGGGGTGCTGCGAGGGTGGAGGGGGTGCCGGGGTGGGTGCTGATGGGGGGTGCTGGGGGCTCCGGGTGGGTGCTGCGGGCTCCGTGTGGGTGCGAGGGGTGGGTGCTGTGGGCGAGAGGTGGGTGCTGGGGGCGTGGGCGGGAGGGGAAGGGGGTGCTGAGGGTGAGAGGGGGGTGCTGGGTGTGTGCGTGTGCAGGAGGTGGGTGCTGGGTGGGCACGGGGTGGGTGCTGGGTGGGTGAAAGGTGGGTGCTGGGTGTGCAAGAAGTGGGTGCCGTGTGGGCACGGGGTGGGTGCTGGGTGTGCGAGAGGTGGGTGCTGTGGGTGAGAGGTGGGTGCTGGGTGTGTGCAAGTGGGTGCCGTGCGTGTGCAAGAAGTGGGTGCTGTGTGGGCACGGGGTGGGTGCTGCGGGTGAGAGGTGGGTGCTGGGTGTGCAAGAAGCGGGTGCTGTGCCTGTGCAAGTGGGTGCTGTGAGTGTGCAAGAAGTGGGTGCTGCAGGTGAGCAGCGTGCCCGATGGCACCGGAGCCCAGCACGGGGCCGTATCCCCAGGGGGCTGCACTGGGGGCTCCCACTGAGCACCCCAAGGGGCCTCCCCTCTCCCTGCCCATCCCTGCGCCCCCTCCCACAGGGACCCTGGGCACCCGCTGCTGTTCTCAGAGGGGAGACAACCACAGCAGGGACCGGGGCGGGGGGCTGAGCGTTGAACCCGGGGGCTCAGCACCGATTTTCCGGGTGACCTCACGCCTCCGTCCCCATCTGCAAAAAGGAGCTGCGGCCGCCCCGCGGGCCCAGGCCGAGCTGTCGGGGCGGCTGGAGGATGGCACGGCGCTGCCTTCATTCGAGCTGGCAGCTCCCCGGGGCGCCCGTGCTCCGCTGCACGCTCAGCAGCACCGGGCAAAAACCGTGCGTGGGGGCTGCGGCCCCCACAGCACCACCACGGGGCTCCGGGCTCTCGGCACGGGCATCGCGCTTGGGTGCTCCTGCGGTCCCTGGGGGGAGCAGGAGGGGTGGGAAGGGTCACCCCAAAATGCTGGGCAGCAAAGTGCCCCCCCCCCCGGTGCCGTCCCTGATGCTGTCCTTGCAGGGAGCAGCTTAATCCTGGCCCCCACCCGGACCTGTGGATGGGGGCAGCACCCTGTGGGTTTGGTTCTCTGGGCACCTTGATGGTGCTGGCCCCGTGGTGCCACCCCACAAGGGTCCCTGGGGCCTTTGCAGGGTGCTATGGCTGTCCCCGGGGTGTAGCGGGGCTGGAGAGCCCCCAGCAGCGATGGGTGCTGGGTGCTGTGGGCCCGCTCTGCACCCACACAGCTGCAAATAGGGTGGGGAGGGTGTGCCGTGGGTGGGGGTTAATTCTGGGGACCTGGGAGGGGGGGTCTGTCCTTTGTCCTGCTGTCCTGCCTGCAATAAACCCCGAGGGTGACCCTACTTCTGCTCTGGTGGCAGCATGGGCCTGGGTGGGGGGGGACAGCAGGGTGCTGGGGGGCTCCTGCTCCACATGGGGACCCCACAACCCCTTTCCCAGCCCGAGTCTGGGGTCACCCAGTGCTGCTGGCACCCACACCCCCCCGGGAAGGGCACCCACGTCCCCCACCAGCACCCGTGGGCCCCAAATCCCGCGTCCCCACGCACGGGGCCGTGATATCACCCGTTGCCAGGGCGATGCTGCTGCATCACCGCACGCCCCAGCCCCGGGATTTCCACGGGGGCCGTGGGCAGCGGGACGGGCGCGCGGGCACCCCGGCTGCGTGGGGGACACGGCTCGCCCCCGCAGCGGCGCGCGCTCAGCCCCCACCCGTGGGTGCTGCCACGTTGGGAATGTGTTTAAGCCGCTTAGGGGCAGGGGGCCGGTGGGTGCAGGATGAGGCCAGCGGTGGGCATTAGCCTGGAGCAGGGCTGTGTGTGCTGGCACGCTCACGCCGTGCCAAAGTGGGGGGTGCTGGGGGGTCCCCGACGGACCCCAAAATGCCAGGGGGACAGAGCAGGCAGTGCTCCTGCTGCACCGCTGCCCTTCGCCCCCGTTGCAGCAGCCGCAGGCAAACAGCTCGTGCGAGAAATATTCCTGGTGGCTGGAAAAATAAACATGGGGGGGGCACCGGCTGCTCCCCATGCCTGGGGAGCGGGGGACGGGGATGGGGACGGGGCATGGCCACCCCCCGGGGTCACGCTGCAGCCTGGTGGCTCGGCGCTGCTCCTGCTCTGCTGTCCTCGTGCCCGTGTCCCCAGATTTGGCCACGGTGCCACCAGCCCCGGGGATTTGGGAAGGAGCTGTCCCCCCGCGCTCACCCCCCCCGGGTCCCTGTGGCCACCCTGACCCCGCTCTTTGCTTCTCTCGTTGCAGAAGGAGCTGAGCCTGCCGCGCCGAGGGAGAGCGTAAGTCCAGCGGGCAGGGGACAGGGGTGTCACTGGGGGGGGACGGGCTTGGGGACACGTCACCGGCCCCCCGGGTCAGTGGGGACGGGCGTTGGATGCCACCGCGGGGTGCCCAAACCTAGGGTGGCATCACCGTGTTCCCGATACTGGAGGGTCCCAAAATGTGTGTGTTTACTGGGGTGGACTGGAGCATACTGGGATGGACTGTGCCATGTTGGGGTGCGCTGGGGTGTTTTGAGCTGTACTGGGGTGCACTGGGGTGTACTGGTGTGCGGCAGGAGGCGGTCGTGAGGCTGCGTTGGGGTTTGTTGGGGCTGTTTTGGGGCGTTTTAGGGCACTTTGGGGTCTTGTGAAAGGAGCAGAGGGGTGTACTGGTGCTGTGCCGGCTCTACTGGGGGATACGGGGCGTGCAGGGGCCGTGCCAATGGTGCGCTGGGGAGGGCACTGGGGCCGTACTGGGGCCGTACTGGGGCCGTGATGTGCGGGCATCGGCGGCGCCGGGGCACATCCCAGAACGGAGCAGCCTCTGGACTGGGCTGGGAGGGGTGTGCTGGGAGCTGGGGGGCTGCCGAGCCGTGCCGTACCGAGCCGTACCGAGCCATACCGGGCTGAACCGGGCTGAACCGAGCCGTACCGGGCTGTACCGAGCCGTACCGGGCTGTACCGAGCCGTACCGGGCTGTACCGTGCCGTACCTTCCCGTACCGTTCCGAGCCGCTCCGAGCCGAGCCAACCAACCCGTTCCGAGCCGAACCGTGCCGCAGGGGCGGGCCCGGACCCGGCGGGCCGAGCCCGGCTCCCGGTTGGGGCCGCCGCCGCCGCCCGCCCGCGGGAGCCGCCCAGCGCGGGGGCTGCCGGTGCGGCGGCGGCGGCGGCGGCGGCGGCGCGGGGAGCGGAGCGGTGAGGAGCGGAGGGGGGAGGCATGAAGTCACGGCGGGACCGGCTGAAGATCCCCTCGCTGACCTTGGAGTGAGTCGGGGCTGCCGGTGGCACCGGTACCGGGTTTGGGATGCCGGCGGCGGCGGCATCCCGAGCATGCCCGCATCCCTGCATCCCCTAATCCCGAGCATCCCTTCATCCTAAATGTCCCCTCATCCCAATCATCCCCTAATCCTGAGCATCCTCTCACCTCCACATCCCCTAATCCTGAGCATCCCCTCATCCCAAATGGGATATCCCCACATCCTGAGCATCCCCTAATCCCAAACATCCCCTAATCCTGATCATCTCCTCATCCCGAGCATCCCCTCACCCCCACATCCCTACATCCCCTAATCCCGAGCATCCCCTCATCCCAAATATCCCCTCATCCCCACATCCCCTAATCCCGAGCATCCCCTCATCCCAAATATCCCCTCATCCCCACATCCCCTAATCCTGAGCATCCCCTCATCCCAAATGGGATATCCCCACATCCTGAGCATCCCCTAATCCCAAATATCCCCATATTCCGATCATCCCCTCATCCCAAGCATCCCCTAATCCCAATCATCCCCTCACCCCTGACCCCCACATCCCCTCCACCCCACACCCCACACCCCCACTACCCAGTGAGGACCCCATCTCCCCCCCCCAGCCCCCATTCCCCTCTCTGCCCCCCCCAAACCATCCCTGGCCCCCCATATCCCCGCTGCCCCCCTGCAGCTCTCCCCTCTCCCGTCCCCATCCCTCATCCCTCTGTCCCCAGCCCTTTTCCCCCTCCCGGTGTCACCCCCGGGGGGGGTCCCCGAGGCACCGGGTCCCGTTTATGCCCTTGCCTTGCAGCCTGTCCCCGAGCAGCCAGAGCCCGACCCTACTGAGCCCCTGCAGCCCCTGCAGCCCCTGCAGCCCGTTACTAACCCTGCACCCCTGGAGGTAAGGCCCCCCCAAATCCCAAACCCCACCCCACACCAAGAGGGACCCTGCACAGAAAGGGGACGGGGCGATGAGGTGGGTTCCCCCCACCAGGGACACCCCAGGGTGGGTGGAAAGGAGGAGGAGGGATGGGGTCTGTCACCCCAAAAAGTGAGCTGGTGTCTGCTGTGGGTGGCTCCGTTTTGGGGTACCCCATGGGATCGCCATTGTGGGGGCTTCAGGTTGGCCTCCGAGCAGCCTCGGTCCATTTTGGGGACCCCCTATGGGATCACCACTGAGGTGGCTTCAGCTCGGCCCCTGAGCATCCTCGTTTTTTGGGGGGATCACCTCAAAATGGGACCAGGGGGATGTCCCTGCTGGCAGTGGGGACGGTGCCTTCCTCCCACGTGGGAAACCCCCGGTGCCCTCTTTACCAGCCGTGTCACCTTCTTGTGGGGTGCTCGGGGTTATGGGGACGTTCGGGGCCGGGGTGCAAGAGGGGAGGCTGCGGGGAGGGTGGGTGCTGGGGCCAGGCTGTTTTTTTGGGATGCGGGCAGTGGGGGACAGTCCGGGGACAAGGACATCCCTCTGGTGACATCCTGGCCCCATCAGGGTGGGGATTTGGGGGATTTTCAGCCCGGTTTGGTGATGCTGTCCCGTGTGGGGTTTGAGCTTGTGACGTGCCAGCACCTGACCCACTCAGGGAGCCGAAAAAATGAGGCCGGGCACCGGGATTTGTGTCACTGGGTCTCTGTGCGGGGTGTCCCCGGCTCAGCACGGGAGGAAGTTTGGGGGAGGGGGGAGGGATGCCATATGGGAACCCCCGGCCTTGCGGCCCCATGGGGTGAAGCACCCGGTGCAGGGGGAGGCACTAAGGGGAGCCCCCCGGGGGTGTCCGTGGTGGGGAGCCGGGGGCAGGTTTTGGGGCCTCCAGCCCCGGTTTGGGGGGGGGTCATGCATGAGCAGCGGTGGTTGCATTGCCATGGTAACCCTGACCCCATTTTGGGGTGATATCCTGTCTCTATAGTAACCCTGACCCCATTTTGGGGTGATTCCCTGTCTCTATAATAACCCTGACCCCATTTTGGGGTGCTGCCCCATCTCCATGGTAACCCTGACCCCATTTGGGGTGATTCCCTGTCTCTATAGTAACCCTGACTCATTTTGGGGGTGATGCCCCTTTTCTATGCTAACCCCAAGCCTCCATTTTGGGGTGATGTCCTGTCTCTATAATAACCGAACCCCATTTTAGGGTGATGTCCCACCTCCATGGTAACCCTGACCCCATTTTGGGGTGCACACCCACCTCTGCACCAACCCCGACCCCATTTTGGGGTGATGTCCTGTCTCTATAGTAACCCTGACCCCATTTTAGGGTGCTACCCCATCTCCATGGTAACCCTGACCCCACTTTGGGGAACTGCCCCACATCGATGGTAACCCCAACCCCATTTTGGGGTGCAGGCCCATCTCCCTAGTAACCCACAACCCCATTTTGGGGCACAGCCCCACCTCTACACCAACCCCAACCCCATTTTGGGGTACAGCCCCATCTCCCTAGTAACCCTGACCCCATTTTGGGGTGATGTCCTGTCTCTATAGTAACCCACGGCCCCATTTTGGGGTGCAGCCCCACCTCTACACCAACACTGACCCAATTTTAGGGTGCTGCCCCACCTCTGTGGAACCCCGACCCCATTTTGGGGTGCAGCCCCATCTCCATCGTAACCCCAACCCCATTTTGGGGTGATGTCCTGTCTCTATAGTAACCCACAACCCCATTTTAGGTTGCTGTCCCACCTGCTTGGTACCCCCAACCCCATTTTGTGGTGCAGCCCCACCTCTACACCAACCCTGACCCCATTTTGGGGTGCAGAGCCAGCTCCCTAGTAACCCATGACCCCATTTTGGGGTGCAGCCCCACCTCTACACCAACACTGACCCAATTTTAGGGTGCTGCCCCACCTCTGTGGAACCCCGACCCCATTTTGGGGTGCAGCCCCATCTCCATCGTAACCCCAACACCATTTTGGGGTGATGTCCTGTCTCTATAGTAACCCACGACCCCATTTGGGGTACAGCCCCACCTCTACACTGACCCTGACCCCATTTTGGGGTAATGTCCTGTCTCTATAGTAACCCCAACCCCATTTTGGGGTGATGTCCTATCTCTATAGCACCCCCGACCCCATTTTGGGGTGCAACCTGCCCCCCCCTAGCTACCAGCACCCCATCTCCCTGCGGGGGGGGGGCCTCCCTCACTCCCCCGTTATCCCCAATCCCCCCCAATTTTTTGGGGGGGCTCCTCCCGTTTCCACGGCAACCGCACCCCCCCGTTGGGTGCCGGTAATGGCGGCGGGGGGGGGGGGGCCGTCTCCATGGCAACCCCGGTGCCGCCGGGCGGGAGGGGCCGGGCGCGGCGGGGAGGCGGCGGCGGGAGGCCCAGGCCCGGCCCCGGTGCTGGCGCCGGGCCCGGCCCCGTTCGGCCCCGTTCGGCCCCGTTTGGCCCCGTTCGGCCCCGTTCCGGCCCCTCCGGGCCGCGATGTCGGACCCCAGCTGCTGGGGGGCCGCTCCCGCCGGTTACCGGGGGCAGCGGGCGGCCGGGGCCCTGCTGCAGCGCTCCAAGAGGTGCGGGGCCTGAGCGCGGGGCGGGGGGGGGGGGATCGGGGGGTTGGGGGGGAGGTTTGGGGGTGCTCGGTTTTGGGGGGGGGGCTCTGGGGGGGTGTGGGTTTTTTGGGGGGGCTCTGGGGGTGTAATGGGGGGGTGCTTGGTTTGGGGGGGCCTTTGGGGGCACGTGGGTTTGGGGGGTTGCGTGGTTTGGGGGGGGTCTGGGGGTGTAATCTGGGGGTGTGTGGTTTGGGGGGGGACTCTAGGGGTGTGTGTTTTTTGGGGGGCTCTGGGGGTGTAATAGGGGGGTGCTTGGTTTGGGGGGGGCTCTGGGGGTGCGTGGGTTGGGTTTGGGGGGGGGCTCTGGGGGTGTAATGTGGGGGTGCTTGGTTTGGGGGGGCTCTAGGGGTGTAATCTGGGGGAGTCTGGTTGGGGGGGCTCTGGGAGTGCGATCTGGGGGTGCATGGTTTGGGGGGGCCGTATTGGAGATGTGTGGTTTGGGGGGGGGGCTCTGGGGACGTGTGGTTTGGGGGGTTGCATGGTTTGGGGGGGACTCTGGCGGTGTGATATGGGGGTGCTTGGTTTTGGGGGGGGTTGGGGGTGCAGGGTTTTTGGGGGGCTGTATTGGAGATGGGTGATTTGGGGGGGGTTGTATTGGGGGGGTGTGGTTTGGGGGGGTGTTTTTGGGGGCGCTTGGTTTGAGGGGGACCTCTGGGGGTGCATGGTTTGGGGGGGTACGTTGGAGACGTGTGGTTTGGGGGGGGTCTGTATTGGGGGTGCGTGGTTTGGGGGGGGCTCTGGGGGTGTAATCTGGGGTTGCATTGTTTGGAGGGTGCATGGTTTGGGGGGGTGCATTGGGGGTGCAAGGTTTTTGGGGGGTGAATTGGTGCGTGGTTTGGGGGGGGGTTGCACTGGGGCTGTAATCTTGGGGTGCACGATTTGGGGGGGGGGGTTGCAGCAGGGGTCGCACCTGGGGGCGCGTGGTGTGTGGGGGGGCTGTCCCCTAGGGGCACCCTTTGGGGGTGCATTATTTGGGAGAGCTGCACGGCGGGGGTGCCTGCCAGCGGGGTAAGGTTTTTTGGGGGGTGCATCAGAGGGGGGTGCATTGGTTGGGAACCCTGTGCCATAGAGGGGGTGGCATTTAGGGTCTGGCAACGGGGGGAGGCGATGATGTCCCCCCACCGAGGTGCGACGTGTGCGACGCCCGATGCCGGGGACCCCCAGATTACAGATTTGGGGTACGGGACTGAACCAGGCGAGAACCCCGCAAGAACCCCGCAGTTTGATATAAAACCGGTGCTAATCGGGTGCGGGGGCCGAAGAGGGGGGGGCGTTGGGTTGGGGGCGAGGTCCCCCCCCCCCCCCCCGTGCTGTTGCTCGTAGGACTGGCACGAACAAAGCGCCGCTGGTTGCTTAGCGAACGAAGCCGCTCGGCGCGGGGCTGACGGCGCCTGCGTCGCTCCTGGCAGGGGGAATCGCAGCCGGGAGCTGCCTCGTGCACGGGTTGGGGTCCGTCGGGGGACGAGGGGTGGTGAGGGTGGCGTCCCGGCCGTCCCTACACGTGGGTGCAGCCCGAGCACCGTCCCCGTGGGGGGAGCCTGGTGGGGAGGCGTAATTGCAGGGCGCATCCGAGATGGTGCTTCGAAGGTGCACGGGGTTTGCTCTTCCTTCATTGTTCCTCCTAAAACCCGCAGCAAGAGCGGGGTCTGGGCTATTTCACAGCATGCAGGACACGCGTGGTGTTGTTTGGGGCGGTTTAGAGCCCCGTAGGGTCTGAGGGATCCGAATTTCTCGTGGTGGGGAGCTGAAACAGCCGGCACGGTGCGGAGCCGCTCGGCTCCTGCGTTGCTGCTCACACGGCGCTCGGCTCAACGTGGCAGCGCCGTTTCCTTAGGGAGCAGGGAGTCCTGCAGAGATTTGTCCCCATCTCCTTTCTTTTTGAGCTGTTTTCTCTCAGCACAAGGAAAAAAAGAAGCACGGACCCGGCCCGCTGCGCCACCGTGCCCGGCGAGGGTTTGGGGAGGAGGCCTGGTGCTCGGGGAGGGGATCAGGAAAGCACCCGACGGGGCCAGGCTCTGCAGGGAGGCACGAGGCGGGAGGTTTGGATCTCGTGGTGGTGCTGAGGAGGTGCTGGACGGCTGTGCACAGCCTGTGCCGGGCAGCACGGGGCGTTTCACCACTGCAACCCTATCCACAGCATCCCCCACCGCAGCCTCCATCTCAGGAGGTCTCAAACATCGTGGAGAAGAAATCGCCCTGGGCACTGGCACGGAAACTTTGGGTGCAGCAACTTGGTTCGACATTAAGAGCAAAATCATCCCACTGGAAAGGAATTTTTCCAGCAAAAATGGCCCGGCAGCTCCGTGGCACTTCCCCGTGTCGGCAGGCACACGAGCGCCGTGCGTTTGTTGGTGGGACTTGGAGGACTTTTTCTCCATGGCCACGTGAAGGCCAGGAGGGTTCCTAATCCTGGGAGCTGAGCTGGTGGTTTGTACTTTGAGACGGCGCCCGTGCCCTTATCAGCCCGACCCTTGCCTCGTGCTGCGCTGGAACCGAGTGCCCGTGCCACCGGCAGGGGCTTTGTCCCGCGTGAAGCCCACGGGGAAGGGAGCCAGAAATGCTGGGCAGGATAAATCAGGGATTTACCCAGGTTTTATTTATTTATTCACCCAGGTTTGGGCTTTTCCAGCCCTAACAGCGGGGTCCCTCTGGGCAGCTCGGCCCTGTTCACCCCACGGGCAGTGACGAGCGCTGGCTGGCATCTGACACGCGTTGCCCTACTGCCCTGGAAGGGTTTAGTCACCGACTCTCTGATCCTTCTCCAAAACACGTCACTCGATCCCGCAGGACAGGAGCAGGATGCCCACGGCCCCGTTGCTTGCCCACGGCCAGCATTTCCCCTTCCAGCTCGGGACATTTTACGATTCTGCCTCTGTCCCCGGGGGTGAGCATCACCCCGAGTGCCGGGACATCACGCGCGGGGCCGGGTGAGGCATTATTTCTCTCCAGGCTCCGGGGTCACGGCCGCTGTCCCACGCTTCCCGCATCCTTTTTAAAAAAAAACAAAACAAAACAAAACAAAAACAAAGCACTGGATGGTGACAGCCTCGGAGATGCCGTGCGCAGGCAGCGTGTCCCCGCGTCCGAGCGGCTCCGGGGGTGCTGACGGCGATTTTCCACTCCATGTTTGGTAAAAATGCACCAAGCGTGCATTAAGCACCGGGGGCACCGCCGGCAGCACGGGCTGGACCTCAGCCCCGGCTCCTGCCTTCGGGAGCTTGGGTTTTTAGCCCGAGGTTTACGTGCTGCAGAGGATGGGCAGCAGCCCGGAGCTGATGCATCAGGCAGAGCAGGGTTAAAGCGGAGCAAGATGGTTGCAGCAGCGAGGGTGGAGCGCGCGGAAACAGGAAACAGCAGCCTCTGCCTGTGTCAAGATTACTGGAACTTGCTTAGCCGAAGATTTTTGTTTTCACTTCCAAAATGAAACCTCCCGCGCGGGGCTGCGGCGCTGCTGGGAACGGCACCGCGCTGTCCCCACCGCCCCTCGTCCCCTCAGGGTCCCCTCCTGCGAGAGGAGGATGAGCAGATCCGCACCTTGGCAGGGCGAAAGGGGGGAGCTGCACCAAATCTTGCAGTTCTGCCTGATAAATATCTGCCGGGGTTGGCTTGGCAGCGGAGCACGTTGGCTCATGGTGCCTCGTGCGCCCGGCCCGGCCTGGCACAGCTGGGTGCTGCGGTTTTGCTGCTGCACCCATGGGTGCTGAGGAGGGTGCGCGCAGCCGGCGGTGCTGCAGCTTCAGCTGGGTCCTGGGCGTGAGCTGCAAAAGCAAACGGAGGGGCCAGGAGGGTCTTTGGGGTGCTCCCCGCACCCTGGACATTGAGCAAAAGAGACGTGGACCCTGTTTGGTTTTTTTTTTTGAGAGGAGGAGGCAAAAAAAACCACGCTGGATAATGCTGGGTTAAATCAGCCCTTCCCTGCTGGGAACCACCTCGTGCTGCCCGTGCTGCTCGTGCCTTTGGGACCCGGGGAGCATCTTTTTGTCCCGGGGCTGTGCCCCTGTGCCTGGCTGTTAAACCACGGCCCTTAGCGGGTGCTGTCAGTGCGGCCAGGCAGCTCGGCGGCGCCGTGCAGCACGTGCAGCCGGAGGAAGTGCGGCTGCAGGAACCGCAGCCTGACCTACTTGGTTGGAACGCGGCTCTCTGACATTTTCATGGGGATTCGTCCTCGGCCTGGCGTTCACAAAACCCACACGGCTTCGGTCGTGCGTGCACGAGCTGCCCCCAGCCTCTGCTCTGCTCTGGGGATGTTCCCTCCCAGCAGGGCGAAAGCTTCAGTGGGGCCGGGGGGGGGTTTTAAAAGCAGGTTCACGTGGGCTGTGTGCGGGCTGCAGCAGCGTCGTGGGCGGGTGGGCAGCAAAGCAGCAGGTCCCCGCTGGCAGGGGAAGCCCTGAGCTCGTGGCTCGCAGCAAAAGGAAGCAAAAATGAAATTCCTGCGAGGAGCACTGAAGTCTTGTGCGTGTGGAGGGCGCGAATGTCGGTGATGACACGGAGACCTCGTGCTTGCAGACGTGCTCTTTCTCTTGTTTCCTTGTGGGTGCTGGCGTGCAGACCCCGAGCAGCACCGGGACGGGGTGATAAAACCATGAGCGTGGAGCCGTGCACGGTGCTGCTTTCTGTCCTGCACTGTCACACACGTGGCTTCCTCCTGGAGCTGCTTTGGAGGAGCACAGCACCCTGCGAGTGCAGCACCGACAGGCAGAGCAGAGGGGACGGGGATGCTGCCAACCTGGTGAAGGCAGCGGGGTTTCTCCATGGGGCTGGGGGTTTAGGGCCTGGCTGCCCTCCCCCTGGGCACAAGGGACACGAGGGATGTAGGAACCGGGGGCATTTTCCACGCTGCGCAGCGGGGCTGGCGGTGGCCTGAAGCAACTTGGCATTTCTGTCGCTTCCTCCTTTTAGATCCCTTTTTCTATTCTTGCCCAACAGCCCGCATGCATCTTCCCTCCCGGCAGGCCAAAACCAGAAGTGGGGCTTTGCTGAGACGGTTTGGCTTCCAAACTAACACTGCCAGCCCTTCTCCAGCAGCATTTCTCTGGGGACATGATCTTCCCAGGGGCACAAATCCGTGATCGATGCGGTGACAGCAGCCGTGTCCCCTCGCTGCCACCCAAGCGAGCTGGAGCTGGGGCTGCAGGGCTCTGCCTGCAAGCGACCCGCACGTGTCTGAGCCCGACCTGTGCTTTGCTTTCCCAAATGAATCCCCTTTTCTTTTTCCTTCCCCAGTTGCCGAAGCAGCAACAGGAAGAGCTTGGTGGTGGGGACACCCTCTCCAACCCTCTCACGTCCTCTCTCGCCGCTCTCGGTGCCGACGGGTAAGGGGAGTGCTGAGGCTGGGCTGGGCATCGCCCCAAATCACCCTGATATCCTGGGGGGAGCAGCGAGGGCCCTGCGGGTGCTGCCTGCGTGCTTGGTGGCTTTTCCAGGAGGGAGCAGAGGGATGGTGTAGGGAATGCTGTGATTAATTCTCCCTTTCCCCTGCAGCCGGGAGCAGCCCCTTGGACAGCCCACGTAACTTCTCCACCAGCACCTCCGTCAACTTCCCCTTTGCCCGCAGGTGAGCGCCTCATTGCCCTAATCACCACCACCATCCACAAATTGGGGCTGTTCTGTTGGTCTTAATGATTTTTTTATTCCTCCCGATTTTTGTTTTGGTTTTGTTTTTTGCCCTGCTGCTGCGACCGGTGCTTCCCATCGCCTTCCAGCCATGCTCCTCGGACCGACAGGCAAGTATTGGCTGGGAGAAGGGTTTTGTGGAGGGGAGCTGCTTTGGTGTCAGCATCTGCTCCACCTGGGCACATTCCTGCTCCCCTTCCTTCTGTCCATGTCGTGCATCCCTAGTGGGAAGATCCCCAGCTGCAGAAGGGCTGCAGGGATTGCTGCGGGAAGAGAAACATCCCCGTTCCCATCACGCTGTCCCCCAGCCCCAAATTCTGTCCCGCTCTGTTCCTCGTGCTGGAGTTCACGCACGGGGGCAGAGGGATGACGTTAACCCCTGGATTGGCGCATGGAAAAAACCTGGAGGCTTGTGTTTAGTTTTCACGCTCGTACTGGAGGAAAAAGCCAAAAGGGCCTTGCGGACATCCCCGTGGCGTAGGAGCCAGCGCATCGCCAGCTCCGTCGTCCTCGGCCCCTGCATCGTGGCCCTGTCCTGCACGCATGGGAAACGGCGCCGGGAGGTGAAGGGCCTCATCCTGACCCGCTCCGTTGGAAACGTGTCCAAGAGGAAGCATTCGCCTACGTGCGAGCGTTTGCCTTCCTGTTTATAACGAGGCTCTGCTGGCCGTGTGCGCCCTGCACGGGTTCTTAGGAATCCTGATTTCTCCCAGAACGAAGTCCCAGGAGCTAGGATTTCGCTCCAATTAAAATCAGATTCTCACTTTTTACTTTTTCCCCTTTGGAAACGGAGCCGCTCGAGTGCAGCGCGTGGCTCAGCAGGGCAGGGCTGTTGTGGGGCTGTGGCTGCCATCGCTTCGGGTTCCCCACCCCAGCAGCGTCCCCGTCACAGAGGGAATAGCCCACCCATCCCAGGGTCATGAACTGTGCAAAACCACCACTGTTTCACCCATTTTCATCCCGTTCTGGCAAGAGGCTTCAGGGCTTTCCCACAGGAGCCAACAGCAGTCCTCTTTCCCATCCTTCTCATCCTGATGTTATTTCTGCGCGTGCATTCACGTGTTTTCTCCAGCGTGTGACAGGCGTGCGTTGCTCTTGCAGGGCTGATGGCAGAAGGTGGTCGCTGGCTTCGCTGCCCTCGTCTGGCTATGGGACCAACACCCCCAGCTCCACCGTTTCGGTAAGGTTGGCTCTCGTGGGGCAGGAGGCGAGAAGAAGCAAAGTGCTTTGGGAGCTTTGGGTGAATCCCGAGCCCTGCAGCATCACGTGCAGCAGCTGCGTCGTGTGTTCCTAATTTTAGGAACGCTGCAGAGCCCCGCTAATGGCAGCAGCTCCTCCTGCATGTTAAAGCTTTGCTGCATCTCATTGAAATACACGTGGGACACGTCCGTGCTGAGAAAGAGCAGGACAAAAGCTGCTGGGGATGCCCCAGCTGGATGGGATCAGGCCCTGGACGGAGCCAGAGGTTGAATTTTGGGGTGGGTGCAGGCAGTGCACAAAGTCCCAGCCAGCTCCTGCCACCCGTGTTGCACACAGTGAGTGCAGGAGGTGCACATGGAGCAATGCCACATGCTGCTCATCAGTTTTTCCAGTCTACTAAGAGGCTCGAGGCGTATTTTCCCGGCGGGTTTGCTGCTTGCCAGGCACCGACCCGTCTCCTGACCTTCTTGACCGTGTCTGTCCTGCCTTGCAGTCGTCCTCGTCCTCCCAGGAGCGGCTGCACCAGCTGCCGTACCAGCCCACCCCCGACGAGCTGCATTTCCTTTCCAAGCATTTCCGCAGCACGGAGAGCGTCACGGACGAGGACGGGCGGCACTCGCCCTGCCTGCGCCCACGATCCAGGAGCCTGAGGTACAGAAACCACCTGTGCTGGTGTGACGATGCTCAGGGACCCGCTTCTGGCCACTTCTGCCAGCTCCTGAGCTCCTCCTGGGACATCCTGGTCCTGCTTAGCCATGGGGTTGGCCCCAATATGTTTTTTCCCCTTGTAAAGAAGTGGTAAAACTCCGTGCTTTTGCAGATAGGCTCTGCTTTCCAGCAGTCCCTTGGCTGTCAGGATGACACTTAAAAATGAGATTACTTGGTTTGAGGTTGGGGAAAGCAGCATTTGTTCCAAAATTGCCCTTTCACAGCCTCCTGCCGCGTGATCCACGGGGTTTTGGCAGACCTGGGGACCCCAGAGCAGGAGCCCAAGTGGTGGCATCTGCTCCGAGGGCACTTTATCAGATGTCACGGCCGCAGGGCCAGCGGCCTGAGCTGCCGTTAGGGGATTAAGCAGCCCGTTTGCGTGCTCAGCTTTGGAAGCGTTGCCTCCTTTAACAAAAGCCAAGCACCGCAGGCACGTCCGCACCTCCCCAGCCTGCTCTTAAGCAGGAGGGCAGGCAGAGGTGCGGCTCTCCCGGGGCTCCGCAAATTGCTCAGAGGGCTGGGAAGGCGACTTGCTGCTGCTTTCGGCTGCAATTTCATTAAAAGCAGATTAATTAGCTGGCAGGTTTGGCAGGTGGCGACCCTTCCGCTGAGGAAACGCCAGTTTTGCGATCAGCGCCGCGAAGCACGAGCAGAGGCTCTGTGCTGAGCTGGGGCTCAGCTCCTGAGCGAGCCAGTCGGGGGTTCGTTATGGCATTTATTACACAGCGGTTAATGAGTGGCTGCCTGCTCCTGCCACTTGCTTTGCATAATGAGATTACGGCCCTGGTGCTGGTGGCACGAGGAGCAACGTCGGGTGAGGGAATAGAAAGCTTTCTCCTGCTGGTCCCCGTGCCTGCTGCGGGGAAGGTGGGGATGGGTTGGGATTTCTCTGCTGCGGCTTGTGAACTGCAAAAAGGGCAACTGCAGCACCAACCTGTGGGATCCGGGAGGGCTGCGGGTACCCGGCTGCAGTCTCGGCGTCCTTCCAGCAGCTTTGTCGTTGCTGTCTCTGCCACTGACATCACGGCAGGGGCTGAAGCAGAAACGATGGCACGAGAGGAAGCCGAGGATCAGCCGGCTGGTTGGAGCCAAGTGACTAACGCAGCTCCGGTGGCCCGGCTTCAAAATGCCTGTGGCTTTTCTGGTGACTTGGGTTTGGAGAGCTGAGTCTGCAGGAGGTCGGCGCTCCCAGGGCCTGACCAGGCCCTGCCAGGACGTGCCTGGGGCTGGCACCCCCTGCTCAGGATGGAAACGCTGAAACTGGGGAAGGGGAGAGCTGCTGGTGGCTGTAGGCGTGCGGTGATGGGGACCCCAGGGACATCCCAACCAGCGCAGGTGATCCTGATGGTGCTGGAGCTCCTGGCCCAAGGCTGAGCGCTCCGCTTGGACGGGCTCTAACGGCTTGTGACACCAGGGACAACGAGGAGAGGACAAATTGCAGCAGCTCTCCGGGGGGCAGTAGCTATTTGCATACTTGTAAATGCCTCGGTCTCGTAACGCAGCCGGCTTTCCCACCCCGCAGCCCTGGACGGACGAGCGGAACGTTTGATAATGAGGTGGTGATGATGAACCATGTCTACAAGGAGCGGTTCCCCAAGGTAACCCTGGCCTGGGGGGGGAAGGGGGACGATGGCATCAGTGCCCCACAGCATCCTGACAGCTCCTCCGGAAAAATCAGTGTGCTGGAACACGAAATGCATGAGTAGATGTGGGGGGTGCTGGGGGACACCGGGGACGTGGGAATGAGCCAGGGAGGCAGGGACACGCGGCTCTGCGTCGTCACACGTGCAGGCAGCCGTCTCCAGAGACCCTGGTGGGGCTTTTGCGGGCTGGTCCCAGGTGGGACCAGAGGTTGGAGCAGTGGGAGGTGGCAGCACAAGGCCGGGAGGTGGCATGGGGACACACATTCACAAGTGTCACCATCCCTTCTGCCTCGCAGGCCACGGCCCAGATGGAGGAGCGGCTGCAGGACACCATCAGGAACTTCTCTCCAAGCAGCACCCTGCCGCTGGCCGACGGGGTCCTGGGCTTCATCCACCACCAGATCATCGAGCTGGCCCGCGACTGCCTGGCCAAGTCCCAGGGGGCTCTCATCACCTCCCGCTACTTCATGGAGCTGCAGGAGAAGCTCGAGAAGATGCTGAGAGACGTGAGTGGGGGCAATTCCCTGCCCGGCGCCGTCTCCCGAGGCCGTCGGTGACTCCAGGCTTCCGTCCCCTTTTCCGGCAGGCTCAGGAGCGTTCGGAGAGCGAGGAAGTGAAGTTCATCGACCAGCTGGTGAGGAAGCTGCTGATAATCATCTCCCGTCCTGCGCGCCTCCTGGAGTGCCTGGTAAGACGCTGCAGCTCCCCGTGGGTGTTTGTCTTCCACGGTCAGTTCCACGGAGGAGGAGTCCTGCTAGGAAGAGCTTCTTCTCTCCACCCTGCTGGGTCCCCCGGGGGAATCGCTGCTCACACGCAGCCCGGGCTGCCGAGATGAGCTGAGCCCGTTCTCAGAGTTAGAGCCGTTTCGTGGAAGGGAGAGGCCGGTTTTTCTTAGCAGAGCATGGGGATGGGAACTTCTTTGCAAACCTTCTCAGCCAGGTTTTGTTGTGCTGCGTCGTGCTGAATTTCTGAAACGCTGGCTTTTCATACCTGCTGTGGTTCCAGCGTTTTCTGAAGCGTGCTGCTGGTGTGCTCTCTGTGAGGTTTCTCCTCCCAAGCCAGGCCATGGGCTGCAGGGGTTTTAAAATCCCTTTGTGCTTGGAGGAATGATGCTAGAGCCAGGAGCAGAGCGCTCAGCTGTCTCCAGCAAGCATCCAGAGCCTGTGCCCCACTCACTGTGAAGCTCAGAGGGAAGGTCGGACTTGGCAAAGCCTCACTCCCTGACCACACTGGGTTTTTCCCCGTCTAGGAGTTTGACCCCGAGGAGTTCTATCACCTCCTGGAAGCCGCAGAGGGACACGCCAAAGTCGGCCAGGGAATAAAGACCGACATTCCCCGCTACATCATCAGCCAGCTGGGGCTCGTCAAGGACCCGCTGGAGGGTAAGGAAGAGCTGGGGTGAGGTCTGCAGGGGGCCGTGAGCCCCTCTTGCTCCCCGTCATCCTGCAGCGAGCGCAGACAGGCACCGGGAGGTGCAGGCAGTGGCTGGAGCCGGCTGGGCTGCAGGTCCAGGACGGCAGCCAAGCCTCCAGGCCAGCCCAGCCTCTCATTATTGCTCCCAACATGTTCAGCAAAGCAGATTAATCTCAAGAACACTTAATCCATAGGAAGCCAAGGCTTTGGGAAAGGGGGGTGGGGGGAACCATAATCCTTGAAGAACACGGGAATGACTATGGGAAAAAGAGAATTATGTAAATGTTTGACCTCCGGTTTAACCTCCTAATGCCCCGACCTGAATTTCTCCAGACAATGGCTTGAACAAAGCATGTTGCTAACCCCACGTGTGGGATCTCTGAGACTGGAGGGAAGGTGATAGCTGGGGGATTCTTTTGGGATAAAGTGAGGTTGAGCATGAAGAAGGTGAAAACCGTCACTGTCTTCTGCAGAAATGGTGCAGCTGGACCACTTCGACAGCGGGAACACCATCACGCCAGAGAACGACGACACCTGCGAGGTGAGCAGGGTCCCAGCTGCATGTCCCCACGCGTGTCCCACCCGGTGCCCCCAGCACCATCCTGCTGCCCTCCACACCATAGCTCTGTGTGAATTCCTGCCTGCCAGCAGCACGGGGGGGCACACGGAGCACCACGGGCACGCTAAAGCCCCTCTGCCTCTTTCCAGAGCCAGCCTTCGGTCACTGCTCCTCGGAGGAAACCCTGCGAGGGTGACTTCGAGACCATCAAGCTGATCAGCAACGGGGCCTACGGGTGAGCTGGGAGGGCTGGGCAGGCGCTGGTGGCACGCTTGGAGCATCCTTCCCTGCCGTGCAGCAAACAGACCTCCTGGCAGCGTGCTCGTAGTTTCCAAGCCTTGCTTCCACATGCAGACACCTCCAAGCCCACGTGCGCTGAATTTGCATGTTTCTGACCCTAGCTGCTGCTCGTCCTGCCTGTCCAAGCCCCGTGTGCCGTGGGATCAGTGCCAGAGGTTGGAGAACGTGTTCTGAGGTCTGGTGGCTCGCTCTCTCCTAGGGCCGTGTACCTGGTGAGGCACAGGGAGACGCGGCAGCGTTTCGCCTTGAAGAAGATCAACAAGCAGAACCTCATCCTGCGCAACCAGATCCAGCAGGTCTTCGTGGAGAGGGACATCCTCACCTTCGCCGAGAACCCCTTTGTGGTCAGCATGTTCTGCTCCTTCGAGACGAAGCGACACCTCTGCATGGTGATGGAGTACGTGGAAGGTGAGCGGGGCGCTCGGGGTGGTGCAGCAAGGAGAGGGGACAAGTGGAGAGACCCCGATAACAGCCACGTGTCTGAGTATTAAGGATGCCTTCCTGATGGCTCCTGCTTTGCTTCACTTTGGGGAGCAGAAGGAAGCCCTGCTGTCATCCCCAGTCCCACCCTGATGTAGGTGGTGGCTGCCTCACCTAGGAGAACATTTCTGCCTCATGCTCGGGCTGAGCTGCAGCTCCGAGGAGGGACGGGAGGGTCTCACTGGGAGCCTGCCTAACTCTTCCTGGAGACCCCTCCGTCTTTTCCAAGTGCTCAGGAGCAGCCGTGTTGTTCCCGCAGGGGGGGATTGTGCCACGCTGCTGAAGAACATGGGCCCGCTGCCCGTGGACATGGCGAAGATGTACTTTGCTGAGACCGTCCTGGCGCTGGAGTACCTCCACAACTACGGCATCGTGCACCGCGACCTCAAACCCGACAAGTGAGGGCAGGGGTTGGTCCCACAAAGGGGCAGGGGCTGGGCTGGGAGGGAGAGGGGCTGCTCCAGGCCAGGAGAGGAAGACAACGAGGTGGTTCCTTCTCTTCCAGCCTGCTCATCACCTCCATGGGCCACATCAAGCTGACGGACTTCGGCCTGTCCAAGATTGGCTTGATGAACATGACCACCAACCTCTACGAAGGGCACATGGAGAAGGACACTCGGGAGTTCATGGACAAGCAGGTACAAGGGTGGCCCTCACTGGCACCCGAAATAGGCTTGGGGCCCGGTGCAGAGGTTGTTGGGGAGGTGTCAGCAGCACCCAGAGCTGGTTCTAACACAGGTGTGCGGCACGCCCGAGTACATCGCGCCAGAAGTCATCCTCATCCAGGGCTACGGGAAGCCCGTCGACTGGTGGGCCATGGGCATCATCCTCTACGAGTTCCTGGTGGGCTGCGTCCCCTTCTTCGGGGACACCCCCGAGGAGCTCTTCGGGCAGGTGATCAGCGGTGAGTGCCCGCAGCCGCCGGCACGTTTTGCTGCTCCTTTTGCTCATCCTGCCCAGCCCCTCGCCCCCATCCGCTGCTCCCTGCACCCGAGGGGCTCCGTGCTCACCTCCCCTTTTGTTGCAGATGAAATCATGTGGCCGGAGGGGGACGAGGCTCTCCCTGCTGATGCTCAGGACCTGATCACCCGGCTGCTGAGGCAGTGCCCGCTCGAGCGCTTGGGCACCGGTACGTGTGCTAGGATGGGCTCAAGGCAGCTCCAGGCTCAGCAGCACTTGGGGCTTCACCAGGCACCCGTAGCAATCGTATCAAGCCACTTGCTTGTGTGATAAAGCGTGTCCTGCTGTGTTAAGGACATGGTGCAAGGCACAGATCCGTCCTGGGGGAGAGGAGATGGTGCTGTTGGGGCTGGGCACGTTTTGGGATGTACTCTCCTCACGAGGGTTTCTCTGCCTGCCAGGGGGTGCGCACGAGGTGAAGCACCATGCCTTCTTCCTCCACCTGGACTGGAACGGGCTCCTGCGGCAGAAGGCAGAGTTCATCCCCCAGCTGGAGTCCGAGGATGACACCAGCTACTTCGACAGTGAGGCCACCTCCAGCCCCTCGCCCCCGCGATCCTTTGGCCCCGCTGCAGGGCCGATGCTGCAGCAGGAGATGAAAATCTCCTGGGTGAACCCTGTCATTTTACACCCTGAGCTAAGTCGCAAAAGACAGGTGTAAATCTGTTTCTGGACTGCTCAGCCTTAACAAAAGCATTGCTTTCTCATCCCAAAACGTTCCCGGGGTTCCTGACGCCTCCTGTTCCCTCGTGGCAGGCCGTCAGCCCTCACCGCTGGTGCTCTTGCTTTCAGCTCGCTCCGAGAGGTACCGCCACTTGGATTCGGAGGACGAAGAAACCAACGACGAGGAATCCTCCGTGGAGATCGGCCAGTTCTCCTCCTGCTCCCATCGCTTTAGCAAGGTGCTTGATCCGTCCTCTAAAACCCCAGCGGGATGATGCCTGGGCACTCACCCCACAAGCAGGACCCCCCCGCCAGCAGCATAACCACTCCATCCCAACCTCTCGCCTGTTCCCCAGGTGTACAGCAGCTCCGAGTACCTGGCCACGCACTCCAACCTCAGCCTCTCGTCCTCTGATCGGAGCCACAGCGAGGACAAGGAGGACAGGGGGGAGCGCTGGGACCGGCACTCGGGAGACGAGGACAGGAGCCGGCTGTCGGGCACAGAGCCCCGGTGAGTGCTGGGATGGGGACTCTGATGCGAGCACGGGGTGTTCCCATCGGATGCTGTCAGTGCGACCTGTCCTGGGGTGCTGCAGAGACCCAGGACCACCTTTCCTCACTCATTTATGGGTGCTCTGCGCCCTCTGGCTCCCTCCCTGCAGACTGCGGTCCTGGACGTCCTGCAGCTCCACGCCCTACACCTCCCAGCACGAGCGCAGCCGCAGCCCCGCCGCCCTGACCAGCACCTACAGCTTGGACACCATGCCCAAATTTGCCTTCTCCTCAGAAGATGAAAGCCCTTGTGTGGCACCGGCCAAGCCAGAGCGACCCAAATTTGTGCTGGGAGATCCCGACGCTGGGTCCAGCACGGCGGTGAAGACTTCAGCGTTATCTGGTGCGTGGGTTTGGGGGCGGACAGGGTCCCTAATGGTGTTGGGTGGCTTCTCCATGCTCTCCTGAAGCCTGTAGAGGGTCCAAAGGGCCCATCCTCAGCCATTTTACCACCTCCTTCCTCCTCCCTTTCAGCTGATCTCGTCAGCCTGAACCGCATCCGCCTGCGGAGCAACAGCACCGGCACCAAAAATTCAGCTCCCAGGGGCTTGGAGCCAGGCAGCAGCCGCCGGCTGAGCAGCCAGAAGGACGGGACGGAGAAACCGAGAACTTCTCCCGGCAGCCGGGTGCCCAAATCCGCCTCCGTCTCGGCCCTGTCCCTCATCATCACGTCAGGTTCGTCGTTGGCTTCTGCAGCCGCCGCGGCCACCGCGTGGCTTCCCGGGCACGAGCCTCCTTCTTCTCCTTGCAGATGACTTCAGCAGCGGTGCCCTCATGAGCCCCATCTCCCCCCACTCGCTCTCGTCCAACCCCTCTTCCCGAGACTCGTCCCCGAGCCGGGACTCTTCCCTGGCCATCACCAGCCTGCGGCCCCCCATCATCATCCACAGCTCAGGCAAGAAGTACGGCTTCACGCTGCGAGCCATCCGGGTCTACATGGGGGACAGCGACGTCTACGCCGTGCACCACATGGTCTGGGTAGGTGGCTCCGGGGACCGGTGACACCGTTGGGACACCACAGGTGTGGGTTTTGTCCGAGCAAAAGCCTGGCTCTCTTGTTGCAGAGCGTGGAAGAAGGGAGCCCTGCGCAGGAAGCGGGGCTGAGAGCTGGAGACCTCATCACGCACGTCAACGGGGAGTCGGTGCTGGGCTTGGTGCACCGGGACGTCGTGGAGCTGCTGCTGAAGGTAGGTGCCTCGCTCTGCTCGCCCAACTTGCTCAAACCAGCGCGTCAGGCCCGAGCAGCAAATTATCCCTGACCCTTGGGAGTGTGGGAATCCCAAAATCTGACGGTGCTGCAGCGGAGCCACCGACGCCACGGAGCTGCCACCCAGCAAATGGATGTGAAATGCAGCAGAGCGCAGGGTTTAGCTTCTGGGGGGGGTGAGAGGGGATGTTTGTGAGATGTGGGGCTCGCGGCTGCCTTGCAGACAGCTCTTTGGGGTTAAAACCTGGTGCTTGGGGCCAGCATGCCGTAATGACCCCTTTCCTACCCGCAGAGTGGTAATAAAGTAGCCCTGCGGACCACTGCCCTGGAGAACACCTCCATCAAAATTGGCCCTGCCCGGAAAAACAGCTCCAAGACACGGATGGCCCGAAGGAGCAAGAAGAGCAGGAAAAGGGACAGCCAGGACAGGTGAGAATAAACCGGGGGGGGGATAAAATGGCCCGTTCGGTCCCAGTGTCCCGGAGCTGGAACACGAGGTCCAGGTGGAGGAGCACAACCCCACCAGATTTAGGTCTGCAGGCTTTAAAGAGAGCTGGCAGCAGCGTCTCCAAGGCCCCAAGGGTGCCTCCTTCTCCCCCCCAATTTGTGACCGACCTCCCCGTGCGCTTCCTTCCAAGGAGGAAATCCCTTTTCAAGAAGATCTCCAAGCAGTCGACGGTGCTGCACACCAGCCGCAGCTTCTCCTCCGGCCTCCACCACTCGCTGTCCTCCAGCGAGAGCCTCCCGGAGTCCCCCACACACAGCCTGTCCCCGGGTCCCACGACGCCCTGCCGCAGCCCCGCTCCGGATCTGCCCCCAGGTACCTGAACCACTGCATGTGCGGGGTTGGGATCCTCTTTTTTCCCCCAGGGAGGGGGACACGGGACGGTGGCATCCCCGGCGGTTGGTGACTTCTCTCCCTCTCTCTCTCTCCCCGCGGCAGATGCTGTGTCCCCGCAGAGCACCTCTCCCTCCTCCAGCACCCCCACGTCACCCGCCGGCCACGTGCGCCCCAGCACCCTGCACGGGCTGGCTCCCAAGCTGAGCGGGCAGCGCTACAAGGTGGGACGCCGCAAATCCACCAGCAGCATCCCCCCCTCGCCCCTCGCCTGCACCCCGGCCTGCGCCCAGCGCCCGACGTCCCCCCAGAGGTCCCCGTCCCCGCTCCCCGCTCACCCCAAACCCTCCCACCCCTTCCAAGGCAAGACTTTGTCCCCCCCCACCATCGTGCGGCAAGGGGCTCGGCCGCGCAGCGCCGAGTGCCCCCGCTCCCCCCTGCTCAAGCGCGTGCAGTCGGCGGAGAAGATGGCAACGTACCTGGCCGAGAAGAAGACCGGGGGCGGCCGAAAACTGGGGCTGGAGATGCCTCTGCGGGATGGAGCCGGGGAAGTTTTTGGGGAGGGCGAAACGCCCGTCCCGCTGTACCCCGGCGAGCACGGCTACGGAGCGGTTTCGCGGCCGGCGGAGCAGGAGATGGTGGTGATGAGGCGCCTGAACCTCTCCGAGCGCCGCGACTCCTTCAAGAAGCAAGAAGCCGTGCAAGAAGTGAGCTTCGACGAGCCGGGAGGCGAGGACGGGGCCAAAAACGACACCGGGCAGGGCGCGGGCACGGGGCCCACGGAGCCCAAAGCCAGCCGGGTGCCGCAGATCGCGGTGCAGGGCTCGGAGAGCGACGAGCAGGAGCCGGGGGTGGCCGGCTGGGAATGCCAGGCCTCCTACCCCCTCCGCCTCTTCAGCACCGACAGCACCGCCGGCATCGCCTTGCCGCGGCGGGACGGCCACCGGCACCACCGGACCTGTGGGGACGGGGCCCCCTCGGGGCTACCGGCACGGGGCATCCCCTAAAACCTCCCCGATTTGGGTCCCGTGCTGCTGCGCCGTGGGATGAAAGGTTTTTATCTCCAGACCGCGCCGAGATCCGGAGCTTTGCCTTTTGTACTAACTGCAGAGACGCCCAAGATTTCTGTCGCGGGGGCTCTCGGCGCGGCGGTGGCGTTTCCCCGGCAGCAGGGCCCGAAACTTTGTGAATAGAAAGGACTCGATGCAAAAACTCGGAACTAATTTATTACTTTTATAAGCTAAACAGAGGCGTTGCAGGGTCCAAGCTGTCCCAGCCTTTCCCGTGTGTTTCCCGGCCCCCGTCCCGATGACACGACGTTTTCTAACCGAAAGAATTTCCCCGTTTGTTCACTTTCAGCTGGAAAAGCCCCCAAAATGCAGTCACAGGGCAGGTTTTCCAAGTAGCAATGAAGCCGAGGGCTCCCCTCGGCAGATGTGCATTCAGGGTCGCCTCCATCTCCATGAACCCCCCCCGGTGCCCTCCTGCTCTTGCAGGAAAATCCCCCAAATCCCCCCAAAACCCGTGCCAAGGGCCGTGGGGGTCATTTTATAAACACGTGGCAGATGTAAGGGTTTTATTTTTTTTATGATTCCTTTTGAGAAAGCCCCAACCCGCTCTCCCAACCTGCTCCATCATCTCCCAAGCGGAGCGGGGCTGGGGAGGATAAACCCGGCCCGACCATTGCTTGGGATTCAGCAATTTGATGCAAAGAACAGGGTTTTTAGTCTTTTTTTTTTTTTTTAGTTTTCCCTATTCTGCCATGATGTACCTTTGGGCATTCACTCGGTATGGTTGATGCATTTCATGAAAAGCCAATATTTCCATTTTTCCAAAAAAAAAACCACAACCACAGTATTTCAATTCTTCAAAAAAAAAAAAAGCAACCCAAGCGAGCTCTGCTCTACCTGTAATTTCTAAATTTCTTCTCCCGCAGCTCTCTTCCCGACGGACCAAGGGCCAGCCCAGTGCTTTCCCCCCCCTGTTTCTAACCTTTTCTATGCTCTAACCTTTGCTGCTGCATGCACAGGGCCACGCCGCCGCGCTCCGGCCCCTCGGTGCCATCTCCCACCCCGAAGCGTTGGCTCCGTATTTCACTGGATTATTTCGTGTGCGTGTGGTTCGTGCCAGGCTCTTTGGACAAGGCTCGGCGTTTCCTCCCATCTGTCTCCCTTTTTTCTTGCGACGCATCTCTTGGGGCGTGCGAAGGGTGTTTTGTTTTTTTTTTTTATGGAAAATGTCGTAAAAGCGGATGGGACCTTGTCTTCCTGGGCTGTGCCGAGCACCGGTCTTGCTGTTACCTTCGGGAAGTTTTATGTTGTATTAAAATTGTTCCTTGGGACGTGCTGCAGCGTGGGGTCTTGTGAAACAGAGAGGCTGGATGAGGCTGGATGAGGGCAGGGGGTGGGTTCTGGAGGGGATCCTCGTGCAGTGCCTGGTGCAGTGCTTAACGCCCATTGCAGTGCCCCCTTGCAGTCCCTGTTGCAGTCCCTGTTGCAGTGCCCATACAACACCCACTGCAGTGCCTGTTGCAGTGCGTGGTGCAATGCTCAATGCCCGTTGAAGCACCCGTGCAATGCCCACTGCAGTGCACATGCAGTGCTTGGTGCAATTCAGTGCCCGTTGCAGAGCCCATTGCAGTGCATGGTGCAAATGAATGCCTGCTGCAGTGCCGTGTAATGCTCATGTAGTGCCTGCTGCAGTGCCCAATGCTCATTGCAATGCCCGGTGCAATGCCTGGTGCAATGCTCAATGCCCAGTGCAGCCCCCATGCAATGCCCAGTGCAGTGCCCAGTTCAGTGCCTGGTGCAGTGCTCAATACCGTTGCAGCCGCTGTGCAATGCCCAGCGCAATGCCTGGTGCAGTCCCCGTGCAGTGCCTAGTGCAATGCGCAGTGCAATGCTCAATGCCCGGTGCATCCCCCATGCAATGCCTGGTGCAATGCTCAATGCCTGTTGCAGCTCCTGTGCAATGCCCATTGCAATGCCTGTTGCAGCGCCCGTGCAATGCCCAGTGCATCCCCCATGCAATGCCCAGTGCAATGCTTAATGCCTGTTGCAGCCCCCGTGCACTGCCCCGTGCAATGCCCGGTGCAATTCTTAATGCCCGGTGCAATGCTCAGTGCCTGGTGCAGCCCCCGTGCAATGCCCGGTGCAATGCTCAATGCCTCAATGCAGCCCCCGTGCAATGCCCGGTGCAATGCTTAATGCCCGGTGCAATGCTCCGTGCCGTTGTAAGCCCCGTGCAATGCCCGGTGCAATGCCCGGTACAATGCTCAATGCCCGTTGCAGCCCCCGTGCAGTGCCCGGTGCCGCCCCGCGCCGCGCCACTCCCCTCTCCCGCCACCAGGGGGCGCCCCCGCTCCCTTCTCCCGTTCCCTCCTCCCCAGCCGCCGCTCGGCTCTTTCCGGAGCGGCTCGGCCG
Organism: Aythya ferina; assembly: GCF_964211825.1. Classification (NCBI taxonomy): domain Eukaryota; kingdom Metazoa; phylum Chordata; class Aves; order Anseriformes; family Anatidae; genus Aythya; species Aythya ferina. The sequence goes on from NC_140324.1 coordinate 4,590,225, forward strand.
AGGGGCGTGGCCCCGGGCGGCGGGGAAGGGGCGTGGCCACGGGCCCTCCGCAACCCTTCGGAACCCTTCGGAACCCTTCGGAAGCCTTCGGAACCCTTCGGAGCCTTTCGGAGCCTTTCGGAGCCCTTCGGGGCTGTTCGGCCTCGTTCGGCCCTTTCCGGGGCGGGCTCGGGCCGTTCCGGCGCCGTTCGGGCCCTTCGGAGGCAGCAGCGGGGCTGGAGGCGAGCGGCGGCGGCGGCCCGCGGGGGCGGCGGAGAGGTGGGAACGGGACCGGGACCGGGGACGGGAGGGGGGCGGGAGGGGGTGGGGAAGAGCCTGGGAGGGGCTGAGGGGGAGCTGCGGGTCCTGAGGGGGCTCTGAGGGGGCTCTGGGGGGGGGCAGCGGGGCCTGAGGGGGCCCTGAGGAGGCCCTGGGGGGGGTAAAGGGCCCTGAGGGGGCTCTGAGGGGCTTCTGGGGGGGCTCTGAGGGGGGCAGCTGGGCCCTAAGGGGGTCTTGAGGGGGTCCTGAAAGGGGGCAGCGCCTGAGGGGGCCCTGAGAGGGTCCTGAGGGGACCCTCAGGGGGCTCTGAGGGGGGGGGCAGCGCCTGAGGGGGTCCTCAGGGGGTCTTGAGGGGGCCCTGGAGGGGAGCAGAGGGTCCTGAGGGGGGCGCAGTAGACCCTGAGGGGGCGAAATGGGCCTTAAAGGGGTCCTAAGGGGGGGCAACGAGCCCTGAGGGGGTCCTGGGGGGGGGGCACAGCGCCTGATCGGGCCCAGGCCCTGTCCCCCGTCCCCTCCTGGGGCTCTGCTGAGGCGTCCCCGTCCCCTCCGTGTCCCTCAGCAATACCGGGGCTGTCGCTGCCCCCCCTCAGCCTGCAGAGCCCCCCCCCAAGGTCCCATTGCAGGGACCCCTCTGGGTGCAGCCAGGGGTCGTGGGCAGCCTGTGTGAGGGCTGGGGCCGCTGCTCAGCACCGTGGTGCTGGGCTGAGCTTCCCCAGCATGGGGCTCGGTGCCCTGGGGGGGGGGGTCGCCGACAGCTCGCCCCCCAAATCCTGGCTCCTGGGATGGGGCCAACGCGGCTCCTTGCAGCAGGGTCCGTGCCCTGCGTGCCTCAGGGACGCTCCTCGGCCCCTCGAAGGGGAAGTTTCCCATGGCCACGAACTTGCGAAAGGGAGAGGAATGGGAAATAAAAGCTGGGGGGGGGGAAATAATGCCTGAAGGAGCGGTGCGGGAGCTGGAGCGGCGCCGTGCAGCACCCGTATGCCCGGTGTGGCGGGGGAATGGCTGCCTCGCCCGCCGTCAGCGCCCGGTTTTTATTGCCAGAGCAGCTCCGGGGCCCGCTGGGGAGCTGGCCCTGTGACTTTCCCCTCTGTGAGAGCGAGAGAATGGAGACAGCTGAGTAAATATAGCCTAAATCGTCGCTTTCCTGGCCCTTCCGCCCGCCCTTCCCTCGCATGCGAAGGGGCTGGGGTGTCCCGGAGGCTGGCTTGGCCTCTGCTCCAGTCCCTGCCCCTTCCATGATGTGGGAAAGTCCACGGGATGGTTGGGTTTCTTTGGTGACTCTCGGCTCTGACGCGCACAAATCCTGCTTCCAGTTCCCCCTGCGGCGCTCGGCGGCGCCTGGCTCCTCCCGGGGGGTGACTGCTGCCCCCAGACCCTCCTTTTTTAATTTATTTTTTATTTTTTTTTTATTTTTTAACCCCTTAGGAAAAAGGGGTTGGGAACGTGGGCAAATCCTCTCTGCCCCTCCGTCGGTTCTCGCCGGACAAAAGCTCCGGGCTGGGAGAGAAAAACCGCAGCTCAGCTGGAATGCAGCGGGGAGCCGAGCCAGCTCGGAGCGGTGGCAGAGTGCCGGCGCTTCAGTGTGTTTATAATATAAAAAAAAAAAAAAAGAAAAAAAGGAGTATTTATAATATCGGGGGCTCTTTGAATTCCTCCGAGGATATCTGGAGCCGCGGCTCGGCGCTGGAGCCACAGGGTGAGGGGAGATAAAAAAAGGAGGGAAGGAGCCGTGGAGTTTGGTGTCAGCCCCTACCCTAAGAACCCTGCCCTGCTGCTGCGGTTCCCTCTCACCTCGTGGGTCGTTTCGTGCCCTGGCTGTGCTCAGAGGGCTCCTAACAAATTGTCACAGCGATCCCAGGGATCCCAGATCCCAGAGGGACCTGGTGCGAGGCACGTCGCCCTTCTCCGCTCCGTGCCGGCGAGGGAAAGCTTCCAGCCGAGCACAAGGCTCCTGAGGTGAGGAGGAGAAAGCTCCTGAGGTGGGTGAGCTCCAGAGGGAGCAAGAAGGGCCCTGGGTGAGGAGAAACCCAAGCAATTCCTCCCAAACTTCCCAAAGCACGAGGTCGGCAGCGGTCACGTATTCGGAGGAGTAACCACGGCGTCCCCGGAGAGCTGCTGCTCGCGGGGCCCTGCTGCGTGCTCTGCTGCACCAGAAGTGGGTTTTGGTGAGAAAAGAGCTGGAAATGGCTTCGGCTGCTCTGTGCCCCCCCTACGAGGCTTGGGGCAGAGGCAGCCCCGGCTCGGGACGGCGCTCGCTGCTCAGAGGGAAGCACCAGGCAGCCTGGAAGCACAAACCCCAACCCTGAACCGTTTTTATTTCTCCCCCTGGTTCCATCACCCTCCTTTCTCTCCAAAGAAAGGTTCCTTCTCCTTCTTTGCAGCCCCCTGACACGCAGCACCTCGCGGCTCAGGCCTTGATTTGGAGCTGGGTTCCCCCCCCCCAAGGATCTGATGTAACTTGGACGCGTTTGGCCGTGCAGGCTGTCACAAACATTCCTTTTTTTTTTTTATTATTTTTTTCAAATATTTTTATGCATTCTTTCGCCTCGCTGGAGGGAAAGCAACGCTTCGGCTCGCTTCGAGTCGAGCTGCACTTTGAACCGCGCTCGGAGCTGGCTCGAGAAGCCCAGGAACCGCGTTTTCAGCCTTAAGATGCTTTTCTTTAGGCACCAAAAGCCTCGCAATGTGCTTTTTGTTCCGAGCTGATGCGTCCAACAAAGCAAGTCCTGACAGCAGCCCATGAATCGCCCGATTGTTTCTGGGCACGGCGATAGCTGGACCGAAGGTATTTCGATGCCTGATGGCGGGGGGGGGGTTTTGGGGGAGCCCACCGAGCACAGACACACACAGGAGGCTTCCTCCCTGCGAGCTTGGAGCCAGGCCCAGCCAAAATTTTGCTGGAGAGCTGCTGGAAACCCGGCACACGCAGAGCCCCCAGCTCCAGACGTGTGCTTGCAGCGGGCAGGCTCGTGCGTGTCCCGTGCTCCCAGCACCTCCTGCCTCCTTCCCGAGCTCGCCTTCCCTCCAAACATCTATTTAAGGGCTTGGGGAAACGCGTGGTCCCTTCCCCCTCCCCAAAAACACGCCTGCTCCCCGCCGTGGGATTTGTGGGGTTGGGGGCCGGGTGCTCCTCACCCTCCGTCACCGCTCGCAGCACGGGGAGGCCGAGGAGCCTGGCGCTGGGTGAATTCCCCCCAGATTTTTGGGTGCTGGGGCGTGGGGAGCAGGGCAGCCCAGAGCCAGGGCTGCGAGCAGCTCTTCTCGCCTTGTGCAAGAGCCGGCGCCGGGCTGGAGGGAGCCAGAAGCTGTGGGACCTGCTCCTCGGGGAGCCTCAGGAGCTCCGGGGCCACACTCTGCTCTCCAAAGCCACTGAACGAGTTCGCCTCGGTGCCAAAATCCCGGCGTGGAAGCCGGGGAGGTGCCGGCCCCGCTGCCTCGGGGCACGTTTTGGGCTCTGTCCTCGCCGGGATTGCTCTGCCTCAGACCCCGGTAGGCAGAGCTCAGAGGGGCGAGGGGCAGGCGGCGGAGCACGGCCGTAAATCTGCGCTCTGGGTCGTGGGGTTATATTTTCCTGGCCGGGATGGGATTTGGGAAGCAGGTGAGGTTTGGGTTTCTGGGCAGAGGCAGCTCAAGCCGTCGGCAGGACCCGCAGCGTTTCGGCAGGGGCACTGGGAGCACTGGGAGCACTGGTTTCCAGCTGCGGCCGCCCCGTTGCCTTCGAGGTCCCTTCCTCGGCGCTGGGGCTCGCCCAGCTCAGCCCGAGGGAGCTGGAAAGGGCAGGGAGGGGATGGGAAAGGGGCCGTGCATGGCTGGGGGGCAATGCCCCGGCTCAGCAGCCCTCCAACAACGTGTTACAACCTGGGTCTGTTCTTTTTGGTGGCTTTCTGGGCCGGGCAGGCACCCTCATCCTTCCATTTCTCTCTATTTCAATAGCTCAGAGGCAGGTAGCAGCTCGAAGCAGGCTCGAAGGCTTCTAAAGATCCAATTTCACCAGAAAAGGTGAAATTCCCTGGGCACCACCTCCCGCATAAAGGCCGTCCTGTCCCTCTCGCTGCGCCCTCGCTCGCAGAAGCTGCGCGGAGAGCAGGGGAGGAGGCGTCCTCCCTGTGAGCAGCCGCCGGCTCCTCTCTCCCCTTTATGGTTGTTTTTTTTTTGTTTTTTTGGAGTGCAAATTCGCTCTTAGCATGTCCTGGCAAGGAGCGCCCGGATGCAGGGCTCGGCAGGAGCCTGGCAGGGCAAGGAGCGAGCGCTGCCTCACCGGCACGAGCCCCCTGCTCCATCCTGGGGGGCTCGGGGCGCCGTGCTGGGTGGTGACACTCCACATTTTTCTCCCCGCAGGTGCTGGGGAGGCAGAAGCAGCATGCCCTGTGGCTCTCGGCTCGAAGCTCTCACCCTCCAGGCTCCGGGGAAGCCGCCTCTCTTGTGGTGAACGGGACCCGGCTGCGTTTCTCCGCCGCATGCCCTCTCGCGAGCGCTGGATTATGGTCGTCTCCTTCTCCCTCTGCTCCATCATCTGGCTGAATCGCGGCTTCAAGCTGAGGAAAAGGGGCTGCACCTAAGCACCCCGGGGCGCGCTGGGACCGGGCTCCCCGAGGCGCCGCTTCGTGCAGAGACCTCTGGAGAGCGCCGATGGGGGAGAGCTGCCCCTGAGGGCTCGCCTCTCCACGCAGAGAAAGCTCGGAGCCGCTCTCGCCATGGCCGAGAGGATGGGCAGCACCGACGGCTTCCAGTACCGCGCCCTCTACCCCTACCGCAAGGAGCGCGAGGAGGACATCGACCTGCTGCCCGGAGACATCCTGGTGGTCAGCAAGGGGGCCCTGCAAGCTTTGGGCTTCAAAGACGGCGACGAGCAGAACCCCAACCAGATCGGCTGGATCCTGGGAGTCAACGAGAGGACCAAGCAGAAGGGCGACTTCCCCGGCACCTACGTGGAGTACGTGGGGCCCGTGAAGATCTCCGTCCCTTCGCACCGGCCTCGGGTGCAGAGACCCCTGCCCGCCACACCGGGGGCCGGCGGCTGCCGGCTGCAGGAGGCTCCGGAGCAAGGTAAGCCCTGCCAAGTGCCTCTTTCACTGCCTGTGAGCTGAGCTGCTCAGGTTTTGTGTGCTCACGCTCAGCCTTGGCCAAAAAGGCAAGTTCTTTGTTCCTGCCGTGCTCTGAGCTCCTTGGTGCTGCTTCTCAGGGCGAGCCCCGTCCCGCTGTAACCTCTCCAAAATCCTTCCCTGGCCCACGACCAGCCCCATGGATCCCCTCTCCCTGCCCCGCCGAGGTTTTGCCCCGCTCCTTCCCTCAAGAAAAAAAAACCCTGACCTCTCCCACCCGCCTCCCTGCCTCTGCCGCTCCCTGCCAAGCGCCTCCTGGCCCCGCTGAGACGCACAATTCCTCCTCTCTGGGCAGGAGGAGAAAAGTCCGGGTGGAGAAGAGGACTTGCAGAGCTGCAGCTAATCACTCGCCTGCCTGGCACCGCTCCCTGTCCACGGGTGGCAGGGCTGGGGCTGGGCACGGGCACAGCCGGGCTTGGCGCTGCCTGGAGAGCTGCATCCTGTGCATTTTTTGCCTTTTTCTTTCTTTTCTGTCCCATCAGACGCTGGACGGACCCTCTTTGGGGTCCTGAGGGGTGGAAAGGAGCACGGGGCAGGGTGCTGGGGCCGGGTGTCTCGCTGTTGCACCCCTCGGGGTTGGGGACATCTCCAACTTGGGGACTCTGGGGTGGCTGTGTCGGCCCTGGCGCGTTTTATTTATTTATTTTACATATTTTTTTGCAACCCTGAAGTTGTACGGAAGCCAAGCCCGTGGTAGTTCTTCGCGGTCTGCCTGCCCCGCTGGGGTGAGGCCTGCCTGGGAGGTGCACAGACGGCTCCTGGCTGCCCCCACGCAGCTCGCAGCCGCCTCAATTCCTGCCCTGCTCCTTCCCGGGGCTGTCCTGGCCTCCAGCGGTCCCTCAGCCCCTCCGCCACGCACGGGTGCACGGCCACGAGGAAGAGCAGCGAGGCCTGGCTCTTTCCGAGGCTGAATTTGAGCCCCTGGTGTTGGCGTTCACCTTCTGCAGAGAGCACGAGCGGAAAATGCGGCTCGGAAATATTTCCGCAGCCGCCCCGGCCGCGCTCTGAGTGCCCTTGTTCCCTCGGCCCTGCCCGGAGCACGGCGGGCTCAGGACCCGCTGCTGGCAGCCAAAAACACGAGCTGCTGCCTGCTGAAGCGGCACATTCCCAGCCGGGCCACGTGGGGAGCTCAGCTTTTATACTTCTCCCTTCCGAGGGTCAGGCCCAGCCCCAAGCAGCACCATGCAGGGCCCTGTCCTGCCCCGGGGACACCGCGGTGACTCTCTGCACGGCCCTGCTGTGCTTGTGGGGTCCTCCTGCAGCAGTTTGGGGTCTCGCCGAGCTGCTCCTTTCTCCTCAGCACTGCCCCGAGCTGCTTTGTCCCCCCTTTTGAGGCCGTGGGGCCACGAGGTTCAGCCGGGCACACACTGGGCAAGTTGTGGTCACAGCCGTGACACTGGGGCCACATTTCACAACAAGAAGCAACCTCCTGGCTCTGCTTCAATCCAGCAGCCCGTGCTGGCTGTCCCCGGTGCTGGGGGAGCCTCGTGCCCTGCCTGGTGCTCAACCTTTCTCTGCTCTCGCTCCCTCTGGCAGCCTCGCGGCCGGGCGTGCGCGCTCCTGCCCCGGCCTGCGTCACCCTGAGCGCAGGGAAAGGTGCCCGGGGCCCTGCCGAGCCAGCCCCGAAGCCACCACGCCGCAGCACGTAGGCTCCCCGCCTTGGCAGCTCCTCCACACGGCCCCGTGATCCAGCTGCAGCTCCCAGCTCCGGCTCCAGCTCGCCGAGAGGCGCCTCGGGCACAGCAGCAGAAGCAGCAGCCCTGGCGGGCGGCGTGCCGCAACCCTTCCCACGCTGCCCCCACCCCATTACAGACCCGAGGCGGCGCTGAAACGCCGCTGCTCCACGCGGGGCCGTGCCCTGGGTCCTCGTGGAGAGGGTTTGGGAGCGCACGGCTGCGGTGGGGAGGCCTCGTGGGGCTCGGGCACGTGGAAATCACCGCCTGCCCGCGGCTCCCCCCACCCCAAAGGGCAACGGGGTCCCGTGCTGCGGGTTCCCGTGCCCCGTAACAGCTTGCACGGAGGAGGCCGTGGGGTAGAGGGGAGGGGGAGGCAGCGAGAGGGCCGGTTTCCATGTTCAGCGAGCAATCGAGGGCAGGAATTTGCTGACGCAGCGCTCTGCCTGAATCGCTGCATTAATCACAGCTCAGCGCCGCGAGCGAGCTCCCCGGCCACGCCGCTCCGCCAGCCCTGTGCCACGTCCTGGCCCGGGCAGAGGCTGAGCCTGGCCGGAGCCCCGGAGCCCGAGTAACCCCTGCGGTGCTTGCCCGGGTGTCACTCGGTCCCCAGGGTGCTCGGGGAGGTAAACTCAGCTCCGCAGAAAGCAGCGGGGATCCCTCGACATGCACGCACCCCGCTGTGCTCTGTAGGGCTCCGAGCAAGGCTGGGCTCAACGAGTGCTGTGCGGGTTTTGGGGCCAGCTCGCAGGCTCCGTGCGGTGTTTGCGGGGCTGTGGCTGGCAGCAGGGGCCGGGCTTTCCCTGCTCAGGGACACCACTGCTGGGAGCAGCGTTGGTTGTGTCCATCCCTGGCTCTGCTGCGGGCCGAGCTGGGTCTGACGCCTCCTTTTCTCTCTCCCTCCTCCCCAGGGTCTCCTCTCCCCGACCTGCAGGAGCAGTTCAGTCCCCCGGAGGTCGCGCCGCCGCTGCTGGTGAAGCTGGTGGAAGCTATCGAGAAGAAAGGTGGGGGCCCGAGAGCCGCGGCGAGGCCGGGGGGGGGAAGGCAGCTGCTGTGCAAAGCTGCTGGCGTTGGTCCGAGCTCAGCGCGACACGCGGCACGCAGCTGCCTGCAGGAGGGGGGCCTCCCGCTCCTCTCTGGCCTCAAATTTGGGTCCCCAGGGTCCGGCCTGACCCCACTGTGCCATCCTGATCCGAATTGCTCATGTTGCAGCTCTGGGTCCGCAACGGGACGCCCACACAGCCCGGCTGGGTGCTGGGCAAGCTCTCCTGGGGGCTACAGAGCACCCTACCCTAAATCCGTGCCACGAGGGCACTGAGCCAGGGCTTGGAGCTGCAGCGGGGTGTCCCGGGGGGGGCACGGGGGGGCTGTGGCAGCATCTGTGGGAGCCAGCTGGGCTGGCAGCGGGGCTGGCAACGGGGCTGGCTGCGAAACGGCCGCGCGCGAGCCGCGGGGCTCGCAGCTCACAGCTCACAGCAGCCTCCTCGCTTCCGCAGGGTTAGACAGTGAGATGTTGTACAGGACATCTGGCTCCGAACTGAGGCAAGCTCTGAGAACCGGTAAGAACCAGCTCGTCGCGGCGAGGAGGCGAACGGGCTCAGATGGAGGAGATTAGGGGATGTGACAGCGCCAGCACTAATGCAATCCAGGCCGGGCTCGCCTGTCCCCGGCAGTTCCTGACTGCCGGCACGCTGCCTGCGGGGCTGGGCCTGCCCTGTCCTGCCCCAGCCCCTTCTTTTTTCGTGCTGGGGACGGGATGGGACAGGACGGGGGGATTCCTGCCGGGGTGAAGGGATGCAGCGCCAGCTGTGGGGGCTCGCAGTGAATTCCCCACACGTCTCCTGCCGTCTCTTTGGGGCGCCCTGAGCTCAGGGTGCTGCAGAGGCTCCTCTGGCTCTGTCCCGCCACGAACGAGAACGAGCAGGGGAGGATCTCAGAGCTCAGCCTGGGGGCTGGAGCCGTGGCTCTGCTGGGCCTCTTCCAGCACCTCGCTGCCTTCTTTGCTTCCACTCCTCACAAACCCGAGCTGAGCGGTGCTGTCAGCTCTTCCTGCAGGCGGTGTGTGCTGTCCTCACAGCCTGAGCCTTGCATTTGTGGGGCAGCACGGGTGGAGGGAGGCATTTTCCTCATGTTTTCCCCATATGTGGCCGGTCGGCTGTCTCCCTCTCCGCACACATCTCCAACAGCAGCAGCAAAGAACAAAGCTCTGACCCGCAGAAGGTGCGGGCACACCAAATTACCTCTGTGCCCTCCTGGGGGAGCTTGAGGCAGCGTGATGTGGGACATGGGCACGTCGAGGAGGTCTTGGCCGCGTGGGCTGCTTGGCTCTGAGAGCTCTGTGCTCCCCTGGGGGTCTCGTGTGCTGCATCCCAGGCTCTCTGGCTGGCCGGGGGGGCTGCACCGAGCGTGGGCTGCATCCCGCAGGAGCAGAGCTTGCAGCGAGTTCAGGGCTGTTTGTGCAGATCCCCGCAGCCCACCCGTGCCTGGGGTTTTGTGGCTGCTTTGTGGCCTGACCCCAGCTGTCTGGCTTCACCGTGCTGACCCCCCCCAAACTCGCTGCTCTCCTGCTGTGCCACGGGATGGCTGCGAGGTGCTGGCAGCACCGGGGCTGCCTCCTGGGCGCCCGGGGTGTGCGCCCACCACCCATGGGAGATCTCTGCCCCGGCAGATTGGAGCCTGGGCGACCTGGAGCCCTTCGACGTGCACTCCCTGGGCGAGGCGCTGCGCGGCTACCTGCAGGACCTGCCTTCCCCCGTGGTGCCCGTGGCGGTGCACGGAGACATCCTCCGTGTCCTGCAGGGTAAGGGCCTCCCCGGCCACGCTTGGGAACGGGGACGCGGGTGGGATGGATGCGTTTGGGTTACTAAAACAGATCCTGTCCCTATGGGGTCTGTCACACGGCCTCTGCTGCTGACAGCGCTCCCACCCCGTGGCTGCCAGCGCGTGGAGTGCGGTGCTGGCTGTCCCAGCCCTCCCCATCGTGTCTTGCTTCTCTCCCCAGAGGTTCCCCAGCCGGAGAATTGCCGGAAACAGCTGCTGCTGGCCCTGGAGTCGCCTGCGGTCCCGCTCCAGAACACGCTCACCCTGCAGTTCCTGCTCCGGCATCTGGGGAAGGTATCACAGCAGGCCGAGAGCAACAACCTCCACCCTCGGGCCCTGGGAGAGATTTTCGGCCCCCTTCTCCTCCGGCTGCCTGGCGCCAGGTACGTGAGGCTCTCGGGTCCCTGCCGCGTGCCCCGTGCCGGCCTCTTTGCCTGCCAGGACGAGGAGCCCAGGCTGATCTCACTGGTTCCTCTCTCCCCGCAGCCCAGAGCTGAGCCCTGACTTCTCCGTGCTTTTTCTGGAGATGCTTCTGCAGCTGAAGGAGTTGGAGCCGGAACAGCTGCCTCCAGGTACTGTCCCCAGTGGCTGAAACGCCCCCTTGGGGCCCGAGGCGCTGCCGTTTGTGCTCCGTGGGCGTGGATTTTGCCTCCACAAGCAGATTGCTGAGGGCTTTCTGTAGCCCAGCTGTGCTCGGATGCCTCCTGGAGGTGCTGATCTCTTGCTGTAGATGTGCCTGGAGCAGCTCCTGGCAGCACAGCGGCCGAGTGGGGCTTCCCAGGACAGTCACTGCGGGGAGAGGGGGACTTGGAGCTCCAAGGGTGGGGAGCTGGGATTTGGGCCAGCCCGAATTCAACCCTTCCTCAACCCTGCTTCTCTTACAGCGTTGCCTCCAAAGCCTCCTAAGCCAAAGCCCAGCGCCGCCAGCCTGGCCAACGGGAACAGCGTGCCCTTGCAGGACGCCGAGTGGTACTGGGGTGACATTTCCCGGTAAGGGGGTGGCCGGCAGCTCCAGCTCTGTGTGCCCACCCTGTCGGGTTCAGGGCAGCTCTGGCTGTGCCTCACGGGCCGTGACAATCATCCCTGTCCCTCGCAGGGAGGAAGTGAACGAGAAGCTGCGGGACACGCCGGACGGTACCTTCCTGGTGCGGGATGCTTCCAGCAAGATCCAGGGCGAGTACACGCTCACGCTCAGGTAGGAAATTGGGATCTCCCAGAGCCTCTGCTGCTCTGGGGCGAAGCTCTCAGCCCGTGTCCCTGTGCTTGTGGCAGCTGGGACGTCAGGCTGGCACAAGGGACACATCCAGGCTGGTGCAGGGCGCTGCGGTGGTGATAAACACCCCCTGCTCTCCCCTCCTCTCTGCAGGAAAGGAGGCAACAACAAACTGATCAAGATCTTCCACCGGGAAGGCAAGTACGGCTTCTCGGAGCCCCTGACTTTTGGCTCGGTGGTGGAGCTCATCACACATTACCGGCACGAGTCGCTCGCCCAGTACAACGCCAAGCTGGACACGCGGCTGCTCTACCCCATCTCCAAGTACCAGCAGGTGAGGTCGGTGCTGCAGGGACAGCCCAAACCACGGGCATCCATCATCCCGGCCCTCTGGTAGACGCAGCGCCTCTTCCCCGTGCTGGGACGTTGCTTTGCGGGGCACCCTGCAGGGCTGGTGGTTTTTTTTGGGGGCCTGTTACCTTGTAGAGGGGCAGGAGCGGGTCCTGACTGAGGCTGTGTGTACGGCAGGACCAAGTGGTGAAAGAGGACAGCGTGGAAGCCGTGGGAGAGCAGCTGAAAGTCTATCACCAGCAGTACCAGGACAAGAGCTGGGAGTACGACCTGCTGTACGAGGAGTACACGCGCACGTCCCAGGTACGCGTCCCCGGGGGGCACACACGGGGCACAGAGAGCAGAGGCTGGGCACCCACTGCCCCATTTGTCTGCTCCTGGGCTCCAGAGGGCTCCTCGGAGAACAGGCTTTGAAGTGGGGGATATTTTGACTGCACCGAGGACGGTGCTGGATGGGGAGGGGGGTGGGAAGGGGCTGCAGACGGGCAGAAACCCGCCCAAATCCTCGCCGCTTCCTCAGCTCTCCCCTCTCTCCGAATTCAGGAGCTGCAGATGAAGAGGACGGCAATCGAGGCCTTCAACGAGACGATCAAGATCTTCGAGGAGCAGTGTCAGACGCAGGAGAAGTGCAGCAAGGAGTACATCGAGCGCTTCCGGAGGGAGGGCAACGAGAAGGAGGTGCAGCGGTGAGGATTGAGGGCTGCGGTGACCTGCCCTGCCCGAGGAAGGGCTCCTGGGGCTGGGGGGGGGATCGTGGGGGCTCGGGGCAGAGCTGAGGCACGTGCTGTCCTCGTCGCTCCTGCTGCGGGCGGGAGCTGGCAGGCTGCCTCCTCCGCCTCCCCCACCTTGGCTCACAGCCGAATTTCCCCCCCTCCCTTCCCCCTTTCCTTTCTCCTCCTCCCAGGATCCTCATGAACTCGGAGAAGCTGAAATCTCGCATCACGGAGATTCACGACAGCAAGATGAAGCTGGAGCAGGACCTGAAGAAACAAGCCTCGGAAAACCGGGAGATCGACAAGCGCATGAACAGCCTCAAGCCTGACCTCATGCAGCTGCGCAAACTGCGGGACCAGTACTTGGTGTAGGTAGCTCCTACCCCCGCGGAGGGCTGGCAGAGGGGCCCTGCTTCCCCTCCAGCCCGGCCCAGGAGCCTTCCAGCTGGCTCCTCGAGGGCTTTGAGGCTTGTTGGACCGGCTGGCAGGGCTGCTGCGTGCAGCGGCTTCAGGGAATGGCGGCTTCTCAAAGGGGGGAGGCTGCTGCCCTCTGGCGATGGCTGCGTGAGTGCTGCCTCTCCTGAGCTCTTCCTCTCCTTCCCCAGGTGGCTGACGCAGAAAGGTGCCCGGCAGAAGAAAATCAATGAGTGGCTGGGCATCAAGAACGAGACGGAGGAGTGAGTGTCCCCGCTCACGTGTCAGGGGGCGTGGGGGGGGCTGATCCAGAGCCTTGGGCAAATCCCATCGCCCTGTCTGGGAGCTGAGGATGAATTCCCTGCTGGGAGGAGTGCTGGCAGCTACCGGCGGGAGGGGAGATGCTGGGGGGGCACGTGCCTGAAGTGAGGGGCCCTGACACCCTGCGTGTGCTCGATTGCAGTCAGTACTCCATGATGGACGACGAGGAGGAGCTGCCTCACCACGAGGAGCGGACGTGGTACGTGGGGAAGATCAACCGGCTGCAGGCCGAGGAGATGCTGTGCGGCAAGCGGGACGGCACCTTCCTGATCCGCGAGAGCAGCCAGAAGGGGTGCTACGCCTGCTCCGTGGTGTGAGTACCTCCGTGGGGCCGGGGCTGCCACCTCGACTCTGGGAGACACGTGGGGAGCACAGACGGGCAGAGGGAGACGTGGCGGGATGGGGCTGGCACCCGTGTCGCCCTGCCCTTCTCCTGCCAGATGCTGGAGGCTGGCGGAGGCGTCAGCTGGCAGGCTGGGCTTCCCCCAGGTCTCCCGTCTGCCTTCAGCTCCTCGTGCCAGGGCCAGACGTGGCTTTGGGCTGCTCCTGCTTGTGCCCCACTGTCACTTTCCCTGGGGGGGTTCCTCGCTCGCCGCTAACCCGCGCTCCCTTCTCTCCCCGCCAGGGTGGACGGCGACACCAAGCACTGCGTCATCTACAAGACGGCGTCTGGCTACGGCTTCGCGGAGCCCTACAACCTCTACGCCTCCCTCAAGGACCTGGTCTTGCACTACAAGCACACGTCCCTGGTGCAGCACAATGACTCCCTGAATGTCACGCTGGCTCACCCGGTCCTTTCCCAGCCACCCGCCAGATGAGCAGCCCGTGCACAACACAACAGCTGCCTTCAGCTTCTCCCCAGGGCACTGCTTTCTGGCTCTGGACTCTTGCACCCTGTATAGTTGAGTCTCTGTGCTCCTGCCCCTCCAGAGCCTCCGAGATGTCTGTGACCGTTCCTGGTGTCCCTTTTTGGTCAGTAGCTGAAACCCGTGTTGGCTGATGGGACAAAAAGGCTGGGCTGTTGCCTCCCAGTGGGCTCCAGTCCTTAGGAGGTGGGATCCAGTTGGAATTGAACCGCTGTGGGCGAGCACAGCCCTTCCCCTTCCCCGACAAACAGGTCAGACCCCTTCTTGCTGGCAGGTTGCCCCGCTATGCATCACCGTAGAGCTAGATCCCGATTCCCCTGCGCTCCGGTGCAGGTCACTGCTGCTCTGAGCGAGGGGCTCCCTGCCCCGGGCGCTGGAGAAGGCAGAGGAGGAGCCTCCGCCGAGCGTACGCGTCCTCCGCTCTCCCTTCCCTCGGTGACTTCGCGGGCTGGGGTGGGAGCTGGTGTCTGGTACGAGGGCTGCTGCTCCGCTGTGCAGAGACTCGGTTTCACCAAGAGAAAAGTGTCCGTGGGGCGGCGGGCGTGCCGGGGAGGGGGCTTCGTGACCGAGGTCCCCGCTCCGTGCTGTGCCCCTTCTCCCTGATTTATTCCCTGGTGTCGTAGCCACCTCCTGAGCGTTGCTGCCAGGGGAGGGAGGACCCGGCAGGCGACGAATCTCTCACCTTAGTCGTGCCAACTAAGCTGTGAAACCCCCGTCGGTACCCGGGGCGCGCAGCTCTTTGTTCTCCTGGTTGTCTTTGGTGAATCTCTGCGAGCGCAACCCGTTGAAGCTAACTGTAGCTCTGTAAATATGGTTCTTTTTTTGTAATCAGCTGCTTTCTACCTAGTCCCGGCGGGTGCTCAGCTCCCACTCCCACCTGCAAGCGTGTGGGCAGCATCCATCCGGGCTGCTGCAGGGCTCGGCTCCTGCCAGCGTGAGCAGGAAGGGGTTCGGAGCCCGCCGCACACTACGAGCCCGCCGCAAAATGAAGGACCTCTGCTGCAGGAGGACGGTATCTCCGCTGGGCCTAGGGGGCCTTAGCACGTAGAAATGTATATGCATGATGTGGAACTGTGTATGCAAAGCACTTATATTCGTCAGTACTGTATGGGGACTGTACGGGGAGGGGGGGGGGGACACTGTAGGGGTGCCCCTCGCGGCTGGCAGGCACGGGCAGGGCTTTGCAGAAAAATTTCTGCAGAAATTTTTGCAGGAACTTTGCAGAAATTGCTGAGCGCAGAGGGCGCGGGGGGTTGTAAAAGCTGCACCCGAGCCTGCGAGCCGAGGCCGTGGTGGTTTCTGCTTTACGGGGTTATCCGGTCTGCCTGGATTGAGCAGAGCGTTGCTCGTCCTCTCTGATTTGCCTGAGAGGCTCTTCCCCTTCCCTTGCCGGGACCTCCGGAAGGGCTGGGGGATGCTGTAGGTTTTGCTGCTTCTGCTTTGCGTTGCAGCTCGCTCTGCGGGGCGCCCTGCACACCCGGTGCCAGAGCACGGTGCGCTCGCATGTCCTCTGCCTGCGTCCCATCCTCCACGCACCGCCTGCAGCAGGGCCTGCCCCATTCCTATCGCTCGCTCTCCCTCTTCCCCCGGTCACCTCTGCTGCTCGTGCAGGTCCGGGACGGTTCCCAGATCCTTTTGGATCCTTTTGGGGTCTGGGGTTGTTGGGGCAAACGTCACGTTCCCCTTGTTTGTGGCAGCTCCCCCACGCTCGGCTGTACAGACCCCATTCCCTGCTCTGTGGCCCTGGGCTCTGTTTTGGGGTTCCCTTCTTTTTGTCAGCACTCGGTGCTATCGCTCGGGGGCTCACCTGGCAAAAGCCAGCAGTGGCAGTTAAGGGAATGGTTTGGGCTCAGAAACACGAGATCAGGGCATGGCCACCAGCCTCCATGCTCAGAGCGCAGACACGGAGCCCCAACAGGGTCTGTGGGGTGCTGGGACACCCCAAAGCCTTGGGCCAGGCTCCTGCCCTGCGGGGTGGGCTGTGGTGGGCTCCTCCAGCCCCTTTCATCCCCAAACAACCCCACCTAGCTGAGCTCGGGGCCGGTCCCATGCCAGCCACCGCGTTTGGGTGTCCGCGTCTCGGCGCTTCGCTCGGTGCTTCCCCAGGGCTTTGCTGCCGAGGAAATTCCAGCTTCCCGTGACAGCGTTGTTTTTTTTTTTTAATTTTACCCTCCTGGCCGAATTTCTGCTTCTCCCCACGCCGTCCCTTCCTGCCCCCAGCTGCAGCAGGACCGTGGTGGCCCCGCCGCGTCTTCCAGCGCCGCCCTCACCGCGGGTCTGGCCCCAGCGGGGCCGTGCTCGTGGTCTCGCGTGCAGCGAGGAGGAACGGGCCCTTCCCCAGGGCTGCCATTTCCCCGACAGTGCTCGATTCGGCTCTCAGAACCGCTGCTTCGCCCCTCTGTCCCCGTAGGGTGGAAGAACCAAGCCCCGAGCTCCCTGCAGCGCGGCTCCCCCGGAATAAGCTAGTTTGTGATTTGTCTTTTTGATGCTTTCGCTCGTGCTTGTCCGCGCCTCCGGGTTAACCAGGTAGCGATGTGTTTTTTCGAGGCCCTGGGCTGTGCTTTGCTGCTTGTCACCCGCATGTCCCCCACCCAAAACCGCGTGCCCACGTCCCACGGGTGCACCGTGGCCGTCCCTGCTCCTTGGGGCACAGCTCGGCCCTTCCAGGGGGCGAGGGCAGCCCCCGGCATCGCGGCGAGGTCCCAAAAAACCGCGTCCAACCCCTCCTGCTTCGGGTCGGCTCGCGTTGCTCCGAGCCCCCCGCCGTAACCCCGAGGGCTCTCGTGTCACCGGAGAGTGGCCGGAGGTGGCACGGGTGTCCCCGACCGCTTTGTGCTCGGAGAGGACGTGGCGGCTGTGTGAGCGCTACTGAGATTTTTTAGTTCTTTAGGTATATGCAATAATAAATACTCTAACTTGCCACTTCAGCTGTTCGTTACCAGCAGTAGTTCTCTTTGCTCTTTCTGTTGATGTTTACTAATGTAAACCCAGTATTTGTTACTGTAAGGATTTTTGTACGGTACTTCGAAAAAAGGAAAAAAAAAGGAAAAAAAAACAAAAACACAAATAAAACAGAATTAATGATGTGGCTGTGGCCGTTTCTTTGGGGGGGAGCAGGGGTCTCCCAGGGGACCAGAGGCAGGAAAGGGCAGAGGGGGGGGCCCAAAGGGGCAAGAACCGTCCGGAAACGCCTGGCTGCAACCAGCAGGGGAAGTACCAGCTTCCTCCTCCTCCGCCCCCAAAACCAAACCCAGGAACGGGTTTGGGCAGCACCCACAGCCCTGGTGCAGAGCCGTGGGGCTGGGGGTGCTTGGCGGGGGCTCAGAGCACGGCCAGGGCTGCCCCCAGCTGCTTGGGACACGCCGAGCCCCGCAGCCTCCGCGCTGCTCGGGGTTGAATTTCAGCCCGTGACCTGTTGCAACCGGCCCGTGCACGGCAAAACAACACCCCCAGCGGGGCTGGGCTGGGCGCCTGCACCCCAAATCCTAAACATGCAGGGTCTGCGCCTTCACCCCGCCACGCTGACCCTTGGCACGTGCAGCGGGGCAGCAAGGACGAGGGGACGGAGCCGTGGCCCCGCGTGTGAGTCAGCAGCGGCGGCGTCACGAGGAGGAGGAGGGCGAGCGGGGCAGGAAGGGTGCGCGGAGGCGGGCGCAGCCGAGCTTTAAAAGTCCTCCCGGGGACGGGGACAGACTCGCCTCTGCTCTGGCTCCCGGCCACCCCGCCGTCCCCATGGCCCCTGCATTGGCCCTGCTGGCCCTGCTGGCCCCGGGGCTGGTGGTGGTGGCCCTGCCTGCCTGTGACTACCCGGCCCACCTCTGGTGCAGCTCGCGGGAGATCGCCGTCGCCTGCCAGGTCAGAGCCACGGGGCTGGTGCCAGGGCTGCCGCCCCCCCAAGGCTGCGGTGACAGCCCGGTTTTGGGGGACACATCCCACCGAAACGGCACGCACGGGAGGCTCTGCACACAGCGGTGCTGAGCGGGGCTGGGACTGGGTTGTGCGGGACCACGGCCGTGCAGTGTCCATACCCGGTGCCTGAGCCGGCTCCGAGCATCCCTTTGGCACGGCGCGGGGATGCTCGGGGTCCCTGCATCCAGCGGGCCCCGCGGTGCTCCCTGACATCCCCGGGGCAGAGTCGTGCTGCAGCCGGACCTCGCTCCATCCCCGCGCTTTGTTGCCACTTCTCCTTTTTCAGCACGAACCAGCTTTCAGCTTATTCTGCCGTGAATTGCCGGACGGTGAGACCGCTGCCAAGGCGGGGCTGGCAGCACCCCGTGAGCCTGGACGGGCTGCAGCCCACCCGGCGGTGGGTGCTGTGCTCCCGCCCAGGAAAGTCCTGGCCCCGCTGGCTGTACTTTTCCCCAAAATACATTGGGGAAGTTCCTGTGGAAAGCCCCAGTGCTGTGTGCCGGCGGCACGTGGAATCCTGCAGCCGCAGGACGCCCCCAGCCTCTTTCGCTTCCCTCCCAGCCCCGGGGGCTGCATGCACAGCCCCTTCTCGCCCCCATCCCAGCAGCTTTACCCCATCCCCTGCGCACACAGGCGGCTGCAGCCTCCCCCTGTTGCATCTCCCTGTACCCCAAAACCTTCTGCACACAGGCGGAGAGCCGCTGCGCCAACCTCTCGCACCCCACGGCTCCTCCCGTGGAGCTGAGCCTCTACTACGAGAGCTTGTGCCCGGCATGCCGCGGCTTCCTGGTGGAGCAGCTCTTCACCACCTGGCTGCTGCTGCCCAGCGAGACCATGAACATCACGCTGGTGCCGTACGGCAACGCGCAGGTAGGAGCCGTCCCGCGCCGTGCCCACGCCGCCGGTGCTGCCGGCCCCGCTCAGACCGGTTCGTCCCGCAGGAGAAGAAGGTCGGCGGCAAGTGGCAGTTCCAGTGCCAGCACGGCTCGGAGGAGTGCTTGGGCAACATGATCCAGGTGAGCCGTGCTGCCTCCCCATCCTCATCCCGGTGCTGTGAGCACTGGGGGGGGGGGATCCTCACCGCTCCCCCGTCCCCGTTCCCATCCCCGCAGGCCTGCCTGATGCACGAGGGCGAGAACTTCACCACCTACTTCCCCGTCATCTTCTGCATGGAGTCGGGCACCTCCGCCACCAAAAACCTGGAGGCCGTACGTCCCCGTCCCCGTCCCCGTGACACCACGGGGTCGCCCCCACCGTGCTGACCCGTGCCCCGTGCTCTATGTGTCCCCCCCCCGGCAGTGCCTGCAGGTCTATGCCCCGCAGCTGGACGCGGGGCGCATCGCTGCCTGCGTGCGCGGGGACCTGGGGACCGCGCTGATGCACCGCAACGCCCAGCTGACCGAGGCGCTCGACCCGCCGCACCAATACGTCCCCTGGATCGTCGTCAACGGGGTAAGGGGGGGGCTCAAAGGGCTCGGGGGGGCCATGAGGAGCCCGTTATGATGAGCCCTTCACCCCGGTGTCCCGCAGAAGCACACGGACGAGCTGCAGGAGCAGGCGCAGCGCTCGCTGCTGAGGCTGGTGTGCCAGCTCTACCAGGTGGGACGGGGACACCCAGGTGCCAAGGGGGGGCTGTGGGGACGTGCCCCCCGCCCTGCCGGGCACTACCGGCCGCTGTGTGGCAGGGGGAGAAGCCCGAGGGCTGCCAGAGTGCCGTGGAACCGAAGCCCAGGGCGGTCTGCAAGCGCTGAGACACGGCGGATGTGGACGGCTGGGAGCGCCGAGGAGCGAGAGGGGAATAAAGAGAAATGTGTTGTGGAACGAGAAAAGGCCCCCGAGTGCTTTGCTGGACCGGGGGG
This sequence comes from Aythya ferina, assembly GCF_964211825.1. NCBI lineage: Eukaryota > Metazoa > Chordata > Aves > Anseriformes > Anatidae > Aythya > Aythya ferina. The sequence goes on from NC_140324.1 coordinate 4,609,724, forward strand.
GGCGCTGGGGGCTGGGGACGAGGCGTTGGGGACAAGACGGGGCCACTGGGGACAGCCTCGCTCCGTGTCATGGCGGCCGCCCGTGCTCTGTACGTGTCATGGCGGCCCCCAGTGCGCCTCTGTACGTGTCATGGCGGCCGCCGGAAGCCGGAAGTTGTCCGTCCCTGAATGCGCTCCCCCGCCCCTCGTCAACGCGGGCGGGTGGCGGAACGCGCGGCGGTGAGCGGGGGGGGGGGGCGCGGGGAACTGGGAGAACTGGGGGGACTGGAGGGAACTGGGAGGAACTGGGGGAGCACAGAGGGGATGGGGGGGGGCGCCCCGTGGGGAATTGGGGTGTACAGGGGGAACTGGGAGGGATGGAGGGTTCCGTATGGGGTTACTGGGAGGGACTGGGGGGAACTGGGAGGGACTGGGGGAACTGGGAGATGTGGGGGGGGGCGACTGGGGGGCATGGATGTAACTGGGGGAGGTCCGGGGGGGATGAAGGGGGACTGGGAGGGCTCCCAGTGGGAACTGGGGGGCACAGGGGGAACTGGGAGGGCTGGACGGTTCCGTGTGGGGTTACTGGGAGGAACTGGGAGGGACTGGGGGAACTGAGAGATGTGGAGGGGGGCGACTGGAGGGCATGGATGGAACTGGGGGAGGTTCGGGGGGGGATGAAGGGGGACTGGGAGGGCTCCCAGTGGGAACTGGGGGGCACAGGGGAAACTGGGAGGGTCCCATATGGGATTACTGGGGTAACTGGGAGATGGGGAGGGGGCGACTGGGGACATGGATATAACTGGGAGGGGTCCGGGGGGGGGGCTGAAGGAGGACTGGGAGGGCTCCCACTGGGAACTGGGGGCATGGCGTGTCTAACTGGGGGCACAGGGGTAACTGGGGGGGACTGGTTGGGTACATTAGGGGTGACTGAGGGGGGCTTGGGGTAACTGGGCAACTGGGGGGGGGTCCCAAAGGGTAAGGGGAGGGGGGCACAGGGTGACTGGGGGGCACTGGGGTGACTGGGGGTGGCCCCGCAGGGGTAACAGCAGACTGGGGGAGCCAAAGGGGGAGGACTGGGCAGCACCACGTGGCTAACTGGGACCTACTGGGCGGGTCTATAGCGTAACTGGGGCTGACTGGGCAGCACAGGGGGTGTCCAACACAGCTACCTGCAGCAACCACTGGCCAAACTGGGAGCACTGGGCCACAGAGGACCAAAGATCCACGCAGGGGGTGGGCGGTGTGCTCCATCCCACAACCGTGGGGCTGTCCCCACGCCCCCTACAGTGCTCACCACCCCCCGTTAACCCCCCCATAACCCCCAAATTTAGGGATGCTGGCGCGGGGCCGCCGGCTGCTGCAGCCCCTGTTCGGCGGCCGCCTGCTGCTGCTGACCAACACGGCGAGCTGCGGGGCGCTGCTGGCCGCCGGCGACACCCTGCAGCAGGCATGGCACCTCCGCCAACACCCCGAGGACCAGCGCCAGGCGGCACGCACAGGTGACAAAGCTTGGGGTGGGGACACACAGGGGGACACCCATCCCGCTCCCCAAAAAAAACCCTGCCTCAATTCCTGCCCCGCATCGCTGCGGGCTGGGATCGCGGCGGGGTTGGGATCGTGGGTCCCCGGGGGCCGGATCTCGTTACGGAGCCTCGTTAATAATGTAAAAAGGGTGTGTGTGTGTGTATGGGGGGGGTCAGGGTGGCCTTAATAATGCAGGGGGGGGGGGTGTCGCCTTGCAGGGCGCATGTTCGCCGTGGGCTGCAGCATGGGGCCGCTGATGCACTTCTGGTACCTCTGGCTGGACGCCGCCTTCCCGGCGCGGGGCGTGCGGGGGCTGAGGACGGTGCTGAAGAAAGTCCTCATCGACCAGCTGGTGGCATCGCCTGCCCTGGGAGCCTGGTACTTCCTAGGTGGGGTGACACTCGTCCTGGGGGGGGGTGACACTCGTCCTAGGTCACCCCAGACCCCACCCTGTGGGCGCTGCTGACGCCACTTCTCCCGCAGGCATGGGCACGCTGGAGGGGCAGAGCCTGGAGGCGAGCTGGGAGGAGCTCAAGGAGAAATTTTGGGAGTTCTATAAGGTAAACCCAACCCTTCAGCTCGTCCCCGAGTCCCTCAGGGTGTCCTGCTCCCCCCTGGGGGGGGGGCAGCTGGTGGCTCTGTGTCCCCCCCCCCCCCATTCCCCGCAGGCTGACTGGTGCGTGTGGCCGGCGGCGCAGCTCCTCAATTTCCTCTACGTGCCCCCCAAATTTCGGGTGGTTTACGTCAACGTGGTGACGCTGGGCTGGGACACCTACCTCTCCTACCTCAAGCACAGGGTGAGCTCCGTCCCCGGTCCCCCCCACGTTTGCCACGGGCCGGGTTGCAGTGCGCGAGCCCCGTTTTTTGTTTTTTTGTTTTTTTTTGGATTTTTTAGCCCAAACCGGCACCGAGCGCGGAGCAGGAGGCGCAGGGCGGGAAGCAGCGCGGTGCTGGGATGTAGCAGCGTGGAGAAGCCGCTCCCGAAACCTGCGATGCCTTTTCAGCAGCTCCTGCCCCTGCTGCTGGGGGCTGGGGGCAGGCAGCACCCCCGCGAGGTGGGGCAGGATCCGGCCCCGTGGTGGGCACGGCCTGGGAGCCACCGCTGGTGACAGCCACAGCCAGGGGCTGCTGCAGATCCCGCTGATTAACTCGTTTACTGTCAGTAATTAGGGGGCTGTGCCTTAACAAACGGGGTAGGGGAGAAGCACTCAGCGCCCCAGGGACAGGCACAGCATCTCCTGCCCCTTGTCCCCTCCCCAGGGGCCCCAGCAGAGCCCCCCCAGGCTCTGATATGAAATTTGTTCTGGTTTCTGATATATTTGACAGAAGCAGAGCAAAAACTGAGGAGTTGGGGGCCGGTTCCCACTGTCAGTGGCCCCTGCAACCAAATCAGCCTTGGTGCCACAGCAAAAAATCCTGCACTTGCCCCTGGTGGCTCCCCAGGCACAATCCGTGCCCCCCCCTCACCTAGGATCCCATTTATTTTCATTCTCCGGTGCCTAAATCTCCTTTTCTACCTTAAAGGTGCCTTTCTTGCAGCTCCAGCCTCATCATGCACTGCTGGGGGGGGCTATTTGCAGAATGCTAATTGTCAAAACCAATTAATCTCCCCCCTCTCAGCTTGAAATCGCCCCCTGCACGCTGCCCCCCACCCCCCAAGGACGAGGGGCAGCCGCTGATCAGCATCGCTTTTATTTCTTCACACCATTTTCTTTTAATACAGTGATTTTTAGGAAATTGTACCCTTTTGACACTTCTTTTTTTTTCTTTTTCTTTTTTTTTTTTTTTTTTGACATTTGTACAGTACGGTGGTAACTCTTCCATCAGTAAACTTCACAAAAAAGAGGAAAAAAGGGGAAGGGTGGTGGTGGGGGGGGAGGACCACGGTACCGCAGTGAGAGGAGAAAGGGGAGGGGGGGGAGGAAAAAAAAAACAACAAAAAAACTGTAAAATAAAGACACAGCGCTCCGGGAAAAAATAAATAGAGGGAAGCAAGACCTCGGGGTCGGTCGTTGCTGGAGGAATATCCACGTATTCACAGTCTCCACAGAAGCACGGTAACTATAGGACCAGGCGAGGAGCCGGGCGCGCTGCAGCAGCCGTGACGCTCGCCCCTATTCCCCAAACCGGGGGTGGAGGGGGGGGTTTTGGGGGGGTCCACGGGGTTTGGTCGGTGCTCCAGCTCCGCCAGCCCCTTGCTTGGTCCTGAAAAACCTTTAAATAAAGAGCGTGGGGAGTGCTGCTCACCAGGTAAGCACAGCGAGGAATTGGGGGGGGGGGGGGACGCAGCGACGGGGGCACGGCACAGCGCACGTCCTACGGCTATTTACAGGGACTCCTATGTACAGGGAGGAAGACAGCGAGGGGGGGGGCGGGGGGGGCATAAATTAGCATCTTTTTATACAAATGGGTGAGGGGGGGAGCAGCCAGCCAGCTGGGGAGGGGGCGCCGGGCAGCCAAAAGACCCCCAAGGGCTCTCCGGGCAGGCGCTGCCCCCGTAATGGGGATGGGGGTGTCGGGTCCCGGCCCCCCTCCCCATCACCCTGCAAGCAAAACGGCAAAAAAAAGTGTTTTTTTCTGAGCGATTTGGGCTCAGAGGGCAATAGGAAGGGGGTGGGGGTTTCCTCCTACCATCCCAGGCTTAAAAATAAATAAAGGGGAAAAAGGGGAGGGGGGGGCACAGCCTAATTGATAAGGGAGGGGGGGTGGGAAAAGGGGCAGGCGCCAACCCTTTGGGGAGCCTGCGAGGTATCAGCAGCAAAAAGCCCCCCCTGGGGGGAAGAAAAAGGGGGTGCTGGGGTGTGTTGGGGGGGCTGGGGGGGGGGACGGATACGTGCACCGAGCGGGGTGGGGGGGGGGCCCCTAGCAGGCACAGTCCTGGTGCGGGGGGGCCTGCTGGTCCGTCAGCTGGGGGCCCTGCTTGGCGCCGGTGACGGCGGGGTCGGCCGTGTCCAGCGACTCCGACATCTTCTCGCAGATGATGTCCACCAGCCGCTCGAACGTCTGCTTGACGTTGATGTTGTCCTTGGCGCTGGCCTCGAAGAACTCGAAGCCTGGAGATGAGGAGGAGGAAGGGGGTTAATATTATTTGGGGGGGCAGCCCAGGACCCCGCTACGGCCCCGGTGATGCTCGCAGCCTCCCACTGGGGACGTTTCTCTGCTCCTCCTCCTCCTCCTCCCATTAAATATTCCCCGATGCTTGAGCTCAGCCTGCTCAGAGCAGGGCCAGACCCACCCCAATCCCACCCTATAGCGCGCAGCGAGCTTACAACCCCCAAAACCCACCCAAAGCAAGCATTCACAGCACCACACCACCTTATTTTCCCCGCATATTCCCATAATACATCCATTTTTTTTTTGGTGCAGGGCCAGCGTTTGCAATTTAAGCAGCGTTCCCCAAAATTTCCAAGAATTGCAGGCGGCGACGGGACTCACCCAGGTGCTCGGCGAGCTGGCGGCCTTTCTCGGCCGACACCACGCGCTCGTCCTCCATGTCACACTTGTTCCCCACCAGCAGGACCTGCGCGTTGTCCCACGAGTACGTCTTGATCTGGGTCGACCTTTGGGGCCGCGGAGGGACAAAGTAATTAAAATTTTAAAAAAAACGGGGCACAGGGTGATGGGGAAGGGGGCAGGATAATAGAATGGGGTAGGGGATGGGGCTGAGGGAGGGGGGCTCACCAGTCCTGCACGGCGTTGAAGGACTCCTCGTTGGTGATGTCGTACATCAGGATGAAGCCCATGGCCCCGCGGTAGTAGGCGGTGGTGATGGTGCGGTACCGCTCCTGCCCGGCCGTGTCCTGCGGCACGCGGCCACCGTCAGCCCCCCGCCGACACCATCCCCTTCCCCAAAAGGGGGCAGCCCAACCCCATAAACCCCTCCCCGAAGGCCCCAAATCCCTCGGGAACGGGGCCGGGGCTCACCCAGATCTGCAGCTTGATGCGTTTGTCGTTCCGGTAGATGGTCTTGACCTTGAAGTCGATGCCGACGGTGCTGACGAAGGCGGGCGTGAAGGAATCGTCGGCGTACCGGAAGAGGAACGAGGTCTTCCCCACGCTGCTGTTGCCGATGATGAGGATCTTGAACATGTAGTCGAAGTTCTGGTCCGAGGACTCCTTCTGCCCATAGCGGGAGTCGGTAGCGGACGCCATCTGCAAGGCGGCGGCGCCGTGAGCCCGGGGGGGGACACCGGCGGTGGACGACGTCCCCAGGGGCACCGACATCACCGGTGGCATCGGCATCCCCGGATAACCAACGCCCCCAGGATAACCAACGCCCCCCATGGGATAACCAACGCCCCCGGTGGCACCGGCACCTCCAGTATAACCAATATCCCCGGTGGCATCGGCATCTCCGCGATAACCAACGCCCCCGGGGGATAACCAACACCCCCCAGGATAACCCAAACCCACCCAGGGATAACCAACGCCCCCCCCAGGGGATAACCAACGCCCCCGATGGCACCAGGGCTTCGTCACCGCATCAGCCACGGTGGCACGGACAGGCCACCGTCCCCACGGTGCCCCCAGGCGCGCTGCCCCGGGGTATGTGGGGGTCGTGGTGGTGGGGGGGGGGACCCTGACCCCCCATCACCACCACCCATGGGGGGGGGGGCGCAGCTCCGCGGCCGTTGCTGCGTCTCTCCTCTGCAAAATGGCACCCGCGGCGGTGCCCCCGCAGGCTGCGCCGGGTGGGTGCTGCGTGGGGGTGGGTGCGGGGGGGTGCAGAGGGGTGCTGGGGGGGGGGTGGGGGTGGTATATGGGGGTGTGTGGGGGGGCACGCCACTGCCCTGCCCCTCCCCATGCACCCCCAGGTCCCCACCGTACACCGCGGCCTCCTGCAATGGTGGGGGCACTGGGAGACATCCCCCCCCCCCCCACTGCAATTCCTCCATCCTTGGTGCAAACCCCCCCCCCTTGCTGCAAATACCCCCCTCCCCATTGCAAACACCCCTCCCTCATTGCAACGCCCCCCCCTTGCTACAAATCCCCCCCAATTCCACCCCCCCACCTCATTGCAACCCCCTCCTCGCTGCAAATACCCCTCCCTTGCTGCAACCCCCCCCATCCTCATTGCAACCCCCCCCCTTGCTGCAAACCCCCCCTCCCTCACCGCAAATCCTCCTCCCTTGCTGTAAATACCCCCCCCTATTCCATCCCCCCGGCTGCTAACCCCCCTCCCTCATTGCGACCCCCCCCCTTATTGCAAACACCCCCCCCTCATTCCAAATCCCCCCTCCCTCATTGCAACCCCCCCATTTCACCCTCCCCTTATTGCAAACACCCCCCCTTGCTGCAACCCCCCCCGAGTCCTTGCAACCCCCTCCCTTGCTGCAAATCCCCCCTTCCTCATTGCAAACACCCCCCCCATTATTGCAACCCCCCTCCCTTGCTGCAAACCCCCCCTCCTTCATTGCAACCCCCATTTCACCCCCCCCAAGTCCTTGCAACCCCTCCTTGCTGCAAATCCCCCCTTCCCTCATTGCAATCCCCCCCCTCATTGCAAACACCCCCCTCTTTGCTACCACCTCCCCCAAGTCCTTGCAACCCCCCCCCCTTGCTGCAAACGCCCCCCCCCTTGCTGCACACCCCCCCCTTTTGCTCCCCCCCCCCCCGCTGCGGTTGCAATCCCCGCCAGCTGGCGTTGCAACGCCCTCCCCCCGGTGCAATTCCCCCGGGCGGCCCCTCCCGGCCCCCGGTGCACGGAACCGGGATGTTTGGGGGGGGGGGGGTCGGATTAAAAAGGGGGGGGTGGGTTGGGGATTGGGGGGGGATGGGGGGGGGGGGGGGGGGCGCGGGGGCGCGCGCTCACCTCCAGCCCGCGCTCGCGCCGCGCCTCCCGCAGAACTGCAGCAGCGGCGCGCGCCCGCCCCGCCGCTTGCAGAGCCCCGCTGACGTCAGCAGCGCGAGGAGGGGGGTGGGCGGGGCCCTGCATGCAAATGAGGCTCTCTGCTCCCGCTGATTGGCCCGCGGCGCGGCGCTGATTGACAGCCGGCCCGTGCCCAAAGGGAGGGGGGGGGAGACGCCCCTCGCCTCCTCCCTCTCTTCCCCCCCCCCCCTCCTATCCCTCACCCCCGCCCCGCCCCTCCCGATGTGTGCCCCCCCCCCCCCCCCCCCCGCGGCTCGCGGTGGTGCGGTCCGGCTGCGCAGCGGGAGGGGGGGCGGGACGTACCATGCGCACCTGGTGGGGGGGTGGGAGGGGTCGTTCCCTATCGAAAAGGGGGAGGATAATGAGTCACAGCGCCCTCCTGTCGCGATATGGCGCCCTGTCCCCGACTGAGGGCTGCCAGGGTGGTTTCCCATCCCTCATACCCGAGGCTGCCATCCCTTGTGGGCTGTGAGGTGAGGCCCTGAGGTGGGCCGCAGGTGGGCGGCCATGGCGGCCCCGTGTCCTCCCTCACCCTCACGAGGCGAGGCTGAGGCGGGGGCGCGGGGCTCACCGGGACGCGGCCCCCAGCGGGGCTGCACAACCCCGGCCTCGACCCCACAGCCTCCTCCGAGACCACCCCGTTGAGTTGAACACACACCAGGCCATGGCACCCAGCCGCCTCCCTCACCCCTCAGCGCAGCCCTGAGGAGCCTGCAGGATGGCGGAGCCGGGCACCGCACCCAGCCCCGAGGAGCACGATGTCCGTGTGAGGGGCTTGTGGGGTGCCCGAGCCCGACACCCCGTCAGCAGCCTGCCAGCCGCTGGAGGGCACCAGCCAGTTGGGTGCTGGGTGCCCGGCAGCAGCACCCATGGCGGGGAGGCTCCCACAGCACCACCACCCTCCATGGCACCGCGTCCCCTCAGTGAAGGGTTTATTTTTTTGGCCGCCATCCTCCCATACAGCTGGGTGCTGTAGGGTGTGCCTGGTCCCTGTGGGGCTGACAGTCACAGCCCCGCTCCATCAGCGGGGACCCGCCAGCCCCCGCGGCACCCCTCGCTCCCAGCCGTGCCCCAGAAACCTGAGGTTCCCTTCTCATCAAAGGGGGAATTTGGGGTGCAGGGGGGTATTGGGGACCCCCCCTTGCTGCCCTGGGGTGCGGGGTGGGGGCTGGCAGGGCCCCACGCAGCAGGGCAGTGCCGCGGGTGGGGACGTGTTTGCAGATAAATCACCCTGGGGAGCAATGCGGAAGAGCAGGGAACAGGCTCCGCGCCGCGCCAAGCCGGCGATTAAATATTTACCTTAGCCGGTTGTGTTTGCCAGTGACGGATCGACATTTCCAGGGAGGAGCTCGCTTTTGTTCAAACACAAGGAGCAGGGCCCTCCCCGGGGCCTCGGCAGGCAATGGGGCCACCAAGCACGCCGGGTTCCCCAGGGATGGAGGCCCCAGGGTGCTGCCCGGCCACAGCACCCACAGCACCGAGCACCCAGCCCGTGGAAGCACAGCGATAAAAGATCAGAAGCATCGCTCTTAGAGGGGGAACAAACCAGGTTTAATATCTGGAGGGTGAAGGAAGAAACCGAAACGACCCCGGGGGCCACCCCGGGTCCCTACGGAGACGCGCGGGGTTGCGGCGCCCGGCGGGGCCCAAAGTGCAAAAGTTTAAAATGCAGCATTTTGGGTGCTGGTCACAGTCAGGGCAGCTTCTGCCACGGAAACGTGTGTGAGTGCGCCTAGGTGAGGCTGGTATTAAAAAGTGAGCTACAAAAGGCTTTAAAAAGTGACCCCCCCCCCCCCATCCCCAAATAAATAAACCCCCTGACTCGTGCCCAAGCAGCCGGCGTCGTGCCCTGGTGCCCTGACACCGCGGTGCCTCGTGCCAGCCGCTCTGTGAGGAGCCACCCGCACACCCAAAGGCTTTTGGCAACGGGGGACATCTCCCCGGGGAGCCACAGAGTGCCCAGGGCTGGGACAGGGCAGGGGCAAAGCGTCCCCAGGACCCGTTTGCAGGCGATGAGGGACCTTGCCCGGCACCTGGAGGACGGGACGCTGGGTGGGAGCAGGGGACAGTCGGGAGGGAACGAGCCGCGGTGTCCTTGTGCCCATCGGTACCTGCCCAGCTGCCGTGCGGGGACATTCCTCAGGTCCCTCCGTGTCCCGATGGCCACCCCGGTCCCAGCGGTGGCGATGCCAGGAGCCTGGGGTGCCGGTGGCACTCGCTGGGGCAACGCCGTGTCCCATGTCCCTGTGGCAGCGACGGGACCTGCTGGCCGGGGCCGCTACGTGCCCAGGGGCAGGAATGTGACATTGCCCTCCGTGTCCAGGCACAGCTCCCGGCCGCCCTCGGAGCCTGGCGCTGAGCTGCCACCGTCCTTCATCAGCGTCCCCTCCACCGCCCGCCGGTTGTCCACGTCCCCGGGGCACCCACCCCGGGGCAAGTCCCGGTCCCCGGAGCCGGGTGAGAGGCGCTCGGTGTCGGCCGACTCCGAGTCATCCGTGGCCGGCGTCTTGGAGCCGCTGTTGTCCTCCTCCAAGGGGCTCTCGGGCCCCTCGGGCTCCGTGTCCGTCTCGCCCTCCTCCTCCTCCAGCGTCATCTCGAACTGGAACTTGTCGGTGGCGGCGGGGGGCACCCCGGGACCCTCGGGAGGTGGGGACGGGCTGCGTGGGATCATGCTCTGGTACCACTCCCGGTTGTCCTCCAGCGTGTCCAGGATCTCCTGAGCGTCTGGGTGCACCAGGTCGGCCCAGGTCTCCCACAGCGGGTGGGCGATGAAGTCGATGAAGCCCACCTGCGGGCAGGCAAGAGCTCAGCACCCACCATGGCCCCGCGGACCCCCTCGTCCCCACGCCGTGCCCACCCCCACCTGGGATTTCTCCACGGAGGCGGTGTGCTTGTCGCACATGGGGCTGATCTCCATCCCCTTCTCCCTCTCGCGGTCGCCCTGGTGGAAGAACTCCTCCATGATGCGGTCGGTCCACTGCCGGTACAGCTCCAGGGGCTTGGTGGGGTTGCTGAGGTCGGCGCAGTGCACCATGTTCTGCAGCACCTGCACGGCCACCGCAGCGCTCACCCGACGTCCCTCGTCCCCCAGGGCCACCGTCACAGGTCCTGGGGCGCCTTGTCCTGGGTGCCCCCCTCGGTGGTGGCACCCAAGAGGGCGTCCCGATGGGACGGGCTGCAGAAATATTTCCCCGCCCGCGTCCCCGAGCCCAACCTGGATGCGGTCGGAGTAATTATCCAGCAGCAGCACCCCCAGGCTGGTCACCTTCTTGGTCTCCACCATGGTCTTCAGATCCGCCAGCAGGTTCATGTGCTTGGACATATCCGTGGCCAGCACCTGGGCAGGGCGAGCAGGACACGCGGCTCAGCCTCACCCCGCCACCAAGCCCCCCCCAAAACCCAGCACACCCCGGGGTGCTCCGAACCACCCCCCGTTACCATGTCGATGGCCATTTTCCGCAGCGACTGCCTCTGCTTCTTGCTCAGGTTCTGGAAGATGTCGCAGTTCTCCTCCTGGAGCAGCTTGAAGCCCACGGCCAGGTGGTGGTTCTCCAGCACCGAGGCGTCGTTGTACATCAGCGCCAGCTCCGAGTCTGCGAGATGGCACCGCTCACCCCGGGGCGGACACCGGGGTCCCCTATACCCCCCTCCCCAACCCTCGCCCCCCCTCCGGGCCTCCTGGCTCACTGGTGTTGATGAGGAACTGGTTGGAGACCCCGGGGTGGTCGACGTCGTGGATGGCGCTGGCGAAGATAGCAGCCATGATCTCCAGGTCCGTGAAGACGGCCTGGGGATGGGGAAAAAAGGCGGTGTAGGTGGGTTACGGCCCCGGTGAGGGCACTCGGCGACCCGTAGGGACCGGGGCTCACCTCCAGCGCCGGCGTGGAGAGGAGGACGTGGGTGGACTGGGCCACGTCGGCGGCGTGGATGTTGTTGTGGTAAGCCACGTCGGCGTGGTAGTGGTCCTCCAGTGTCAGCATGTAGGTGATGAAGGTGTCGGCGGGGATGCGGAAAGTCTTCATCAGGTCGCGCTCCTGCGGGGAAGGCGGGAGAGTGGCTGGGACCCCGTTTGGGATACGGGGACGGGGACCGGGGACAGCACCCCGCTCCCCGAGGGGGCTCACCTGGAAGATGCTGTACATGATGACCGTCAGCGGGCGGTTGCCCGAATACTCGGCCACTTTGAAGACGTCCAGACCCCACTTGTTGGTGTCCTCCAGCTCCTGGGTGTGGGGCGGGGAGGATCAGAAGGACAAGGAAGGGTTTTAGGAACCGGTGTCGGGGACCCCGCGATGGGATCGGGACCCTCCCTCACCTTGGCCAGCAGCCCCTCGTGGTCCGTGCGCACCCCGAAGCGAGGGATGCCGGCGGCGGCAAGGCTGGAGCCGTGCGTCAGCTTCCTGACGCCGCTGATCTGCGACATGGGGCGCTTCTTCCGCTCCTTCTCCTTGTCCTTGGGCAGCGCCGAGGGGATCTCCACCTCGTGCTGCTTGTCTGGGGGGCGGGGGGGGCGGTGAGCGCGGGGAGGATCCCCTTGGATCTCCCCCCCCCCCCCAATTGACGTCAGCCGGCACGGAGAGCACCGCGGTGCCATGGCAACGGGGGGGGCGCACGGGGGGATGCCGAGAGCTTCCCCCACCCGTCTGCAGCGGGGTCTGGGCCCCCCCGGGGTTCCCCCCGTGCAGGGGGAGCCCTGGGCAGGCCGCCCGCCCTTGTACCAGTATGCACCAGCATGCACCAGCATGCACCAGTCTGAACCAGACCAGTATGCACCAGCATGCACCAATGTGCACCAACATGCACCAGTCTGCACCAGCATGCACCAGTAGGCTCCAGTCTGCACCAGTCTGCACCAGCATGCGCCAGTCTGCACCAGTAGGCACCAATCTGCACCAGACCAGTGTGGGCCAGTGTGCACCAGTCTGCACCAGCATGGGCCAGTGTGCACCAATGTGCACCAGTCTGAACCAGACCAGTGTGCACCTGTGTGCACCAGTAGGCACCAGTGTGCACCAGACCAGTGTGCACCAGTCTCCACCAGCATGCACCAGTCTCCACCAGCGTGCACCAGCATGCACCAGTACAGTGTGAACCAGTGTGCACCAGTCTGCACCAGCATGCACCAGCATGTACCAGCGTGCACCAGCTTGCACCAGTCTGTACCAGTGCGCCCCAGCACTCACAGCCAGCACGACGGCCGTGACACCCCCACGAAGACACCTGGGAAAGCCCCCCCCCCTCGCTCCCCTATATCAATATTCCCTTTTTTTGCCCCAAACCAGCCTCCATCTCTGTCCCCACAGACACGCAGCCCCGCAGGGCACCGCGCCGAGGTGCCCGGCTCCCCGCAGACCCCAGAGCTGCAGAGTTGGGTTGGGGGGGGCACGGACGGCCCTGACACCCCCCTGGGGGGGGGGAACTCACCCAGGAAGGTGCTGGAGATGTACTCGGAGACCTGGTTCCCCGAGCGGCTGGTCTCCGAGAGCTGCGACAGCTCCCGGTTCAGCATCCGCTTAAACTGCGAGGGGTGGCAGGGGCTCAGCCACGGGTTGGGGGGGGCCACGCGTCCCCAGCAACCCCCCCCGAGGCTGGGGGGGCTTTTTTCTCACCCCGGGGGGGGGTTTCCTTACCTTGTTGGAGGCCATCTCGCTGACCGAGTGCCTGGTCTGCAGCGTCTCCAGCTGGTCCAGGCACCAGTCCAGCTCCTCCAGGGTCTCCAGCGAGAGTTTCTGCTGGGCATCCTCTGCCGGGGGCAGCCACCGCGTCGCCACCAGGCACGGGGACACATGGAGGGGCCCAACCTCGCCGTCCCCACCCCGGGGTGCTCACGGGTGTCCCCTTCCCACCCCCCCCGGGACCCCAGGGTGAGCCGGCGCTGAGCATCCCGGTGCGGCTGGGCTCGTGGTGGCCGCGGTGGCCACATCGTCCCCGTGGTGGTGGTGTCTGGGGGGGGGCGGGGGGGACACACACGTCACCTCGAGGTGACGCCCGGCCCGGGGTTCCTGCGGGGCCCTGCTGCGCTCGCCGCCCGGGGTTTTTTTTCTTCAGGGGAGGTTTGACGTCAAGCGCAGCCTTTCCACCGCCGCCACCGCCACCGCACCAAGGGCGGACGGGCAGCAGGAGCCGCTGAAAACCCGACATGGATCCCAAAGGGCAAAGCCACCGCTCTGCCCCCGCTGCTGGGGACACCGTGGGTGCCGGCACGCCCCGTCCCCGGGTGCGGGGACAGCCAGCCGACCCTAAAAACATCCCCTTATGTTCCCGTCGGGGGGGCACTCACCGGAGAGGCTGGCCTTGCTGGCGGAGGGGAGGCTGCTGCTGGAGGCTCGCCTGCGAAACGCACGGGGCTGAGAGGCCAGGATGCCACAAAATGTGCCCCCCTGCCACGAGCTGTCCCCCCCCCATGAGCTGTGACCCCCCCATCGCCCTCCCCAACCCCTCACCCCGCTCACTTGGTGCCGGCGCGGTCCTGGAGGTGCATCAGCACGGCGAAGTTGCTGCGGATGGTGCGGAGGCTGGCCAGGACCTAGGGGGAACAGAAAGGGGGGGAAGGCTGGGGACAGGCTGTAACCCCCCCCACCCCCCTCCCTGTGTCCCCTCCTGCGTGCTGGGGACATGGGGACGTGCCCCTTCCTCGCCACGGGGCCGTACCTGGGCGAACGGCGTGACGATCATGTCCTCGCCGTGCCTGCGGGGAGCAAAGGGGCGCATGAAAGGGGGAGGGTGGGGAGAGGGATGGGGAGACCTGGGGGGGGTCCCGGGGGGGACTCACAGGTCGCTGGCGATGGAGGAGTTGCGGGACATGGCCTTGGGGGACAGGTCGTAGTCGCTGTCGGAGCGGTAGAGGAAGGACTCGCGGCGCTGGCCGTGGCTGAAGGTGCCCTGCAGCACCAGCCCCGCGCCCGGGCTGGCCTGGGGGTCCAGCGCGCCCCTCCCTGGGAGGCCATTCTCCAGGTCGAAGCTGCGAGGGGACAAGGGACAAAGCTGGCACGGGGCGGGTGGCCTCAACACCTCGGCTGGGAGGCGCTGGGGACACCGCTGCCACCCCCCTCGGACACGGGGACACCGAGGGGACACCCCGCGGAGGGCAGCGACCCCCCCGAACCCCACGGCAAACGGCAGGGCACGTCCCCAGCGCTGCCATCAGCCGAGGACAATGGTTGTCCCCCAGCCCAGCTGTAGACAATGGGAGCTTTGGGACGCGGCACTGGGCTTGCCAGGCTCTCTGTCCCCCTGTCACCACGCAGCCTGGTCCCTTCGCCCTAAAATTTGGTGCTTGTGGAGCCGCCGGGTGGCACGGCGGGGTCTGGGCGGGTTGTCCCTTGTCACCGGGCTGGGACAGGGGCCCCAGCTCTCCCCACGGGGCTCCTGGCTCCAGAGAGCCCGGGGAGGGCCGGGTCACTCCCCGTGTCCCCAGCGCCACGATCCCCAACCGCTGCGAGTCCTCGAAAGCCTCCACCAGCCTCTGCTCGGGGAGCCGCGTCCCATGGGGGACAGCAACGCGGCCGGGCGCCGAGCCAGGGGACATCGAAGGACAGAAACCACCAAGGGAGCCAAGCTCTGGTCCTTGGGGACGCGCTGGTGGTGGCCGGGTGCCACCCAGGGCAGAGCCACCCCGCAGCCGTGCGCACCCCGGGGCTCAAAGCAGGGGGGACGGGGGGGGGACACGGGGACAGAGGCAGTGTCCCTGCGGTGGCCCCTCAGCAGCTGCCACCCCGCTGGCCCTAGGGTCATGGGAAAGGCTGCGCACGGGGACAAACCAAGGGCCACCCAGCGCCTGTCCCCTCCCGGAGCCGCCACGGCGATGGGGACAGGGACGAGCCACCAAGGCCACGCGTCCCCATCCCCATCCCTGTCCCCGTCCCTGTTATCCCATGGGACCTACCCGATGCAGGAGTGCCTCCGGGACGGGCAGCGGCTCCCCGGCTGCATTCCCCCGGCCCCGCTGCGCCCGGCGCCGCGTCCAGCCCTCCCGCAGCCCCTCGGCCTGCCTCTGCCTCGCGTCCCCGATGGTACCGGGGACACAAAGCCCCATTGTGGCTCCTCCAGCCCCGCGCGTGAATTGTGGGTTTGTTCCCCAACCCCCTCCCCGCTCTCCGGCCACCTCCGACCCCGCTGTCACCCCAAGGGACAGCCCCGACCCCGGGCACGGTGTCACCGGGAGGATTGGGGGGGGGGGACACGGGGGGGACGCACGCACGCACAGGGGGTCCCCAGCGGTGGCCGTGCCCCATGGGGGGGGGAGCGGGGCCGGGGGGCACGGTTGGGACAGCGGCCCCAGGAGGGCTGGTGCCGAATTCAGAAATACTTTCCATGCCGAGCAAGGGGGGGGGGAGCTGGGGGGGGCCGCTATAAATAGCTGCTGTTGCCACTGAGGAGGGAGCCGCTGATCCCCCACGGCGCCCCAGCACCCAGGGGTGCCCACACGGGGGCTGCGTGGCCCTGCTGGGGGTCGCTGCTGCCTTCCCCATTTGCTGTGCCAAAAAAAAAAGCCCCCCCCAACCCCCTCATTTGGGACATGGGGAGAATGCTGCAGCACAAAGCCCCCCCCCCCCATCGGTGCAACGAGCGTGCCCGTGCTCAGCCAGCATCACCCCCCCCTGCCCCGCTTATCCCCATGGGCACGGGGGGGGGCTCAGCCCCACGCCCCCCCAGACACACAGACAGATGGGACACAACGCAGAGAATTTGGGGGGGGTCCCCGCTGACCCCGTTCTCGCATCCCACCGCCTCCTCCCACCCCCCCTGGGACCCCATGGCTGGGGTTTGGGGTCTTTATCCCCCCCCCCCCTTACCAGAGGGGATGCGCCACGGTGAAGCGCCGCTGCAGGCGGATGCTCTGGTTCACCAGCAGCTTCCTGAAGAGCACGGGGGAATTGCGGGGGGATCCCCGGGGGGACCCCACGGGCGAAGCCCCCGGGGAGGGCAGCATGGCCCCGCTCAGGGCGCTCCGGGCTCCGTCCCCATGGGCGCAGAAGCAGCGGAGGGGGGACGGGGAGCCGAGCGGCGGGGACCCACTGCCCGCCGCCGAGGAGCAGGAAACGCGCGGCTGCCCCAACCCTGGCGGCCTCGGGAAAGTTTCCATCCCCCTCCCGCCCGCGCCTGGGAAATTAAACAACTGTCTGGCTCGGGCAGACCCCCCCCTACACACACCACACACACACACGCCACACACACACACGCACAGCGTCCCGTTTGGCTCCATCAATCCCGTCCCGTGTGTGCGTGGCACGTGGCCACCCCCTTTGGCCCCGCGCCCCGGGGTGCTGCGCTGTCCCCTCGGTGGTGGCAGCTGTGGCCATTAGGGTGAGGATGCTCGGCCCGGCCACGTGCGGCAACGCCGCGAGCGCCACAGCCACATGGGGAGGTCGCCGAGGGGCTCGGCTGAGCCTGGAGGAAGGTGGGCGCGAGGTGAGGACACGGCGCGGTGCCACCGAGGGGCATGGTGCCACCGAGGGGCACAGCTGAGCCTGGAGCAGCCTGGGTGGCGGCGGTGGCCTTGCCGTGGTGCCATCGAGCCGCACGGCTCAGCCCCGAGGATCCCAAACCCGTGGAGGGGCCACCGAGGGCCAAAACCAACCCCCAGGCACCCCAGGCGCACAGCACGGGCACGTCACCGTGCCCCCGAGGGACGTGGCTCCACCTGGATGCACCGTGTGGCCGCACCACGGTGCCACCGAGGAACCAAACCTGCCCCCACGTCCTCCTCCGTGTCCCCCAGCCCCTCCTGGCTGCCCGGTTTGGGAACGTGGAGCGGGCTGGGACCCCCCAGGGCTGCCCCGCGTCGCCCCGGGCTGGCCGTGGGAGCCGGGTGCCCGCCAGCCCGACCCCGCGGCCCCGCTGACGCAGCCGGATACCTGCTGTCCCCGGCGGAGGCAAAAATATCCCGCTGCTGGCAGGGACCCAAGCAGGGCCCCCCCGGCACGGCGGCACCCCCGGGAGCCCCGAGACCATCGGGTGGGGGTCCCGGTGTTGGGGACCCGCCGCCTCGCAGCACGGGGACATCGGGAGGGTGTTGCGCCATCGGGGCGCAAAGGGTAGCGGGGGGGGACACGTCGGGGTGGGGACAGAGCTGTCCCCGCCTGGCAGCCAGGAGCCCGTGGGACAGCCAGGGCTGGGCAGGAGCGGCCGCAGGACAGCCAGTCCCTGTCCCCAGGACAGCCAGTCCCTGTCCCCTGCGGGGTTGTGGCTGTCCCCAGCAGGGACACGTGTCCGCACAGGGGGTGGACAGCAGGTGACACGGGAGCCGGGGCACGGAGTGGCCGGGGTTGGAGCCAGGTCCCTTGGCTGGGACAGCCCCGTGCTGCGTCCCCTCAAAGCCAGGCTTTGGGACAGGCAGGGCGGGAGGGGGAGGGAATGGCCCAAAAATAACCCCGCAGCCGTGCCAAGGAGGGACCGAGGTCACCTCCGGGCAGGGCCTGGAGCTGGGTGGCAGCGGGTTTGGGGACAGGGGATGGGGGCAGGGGGGGATGGGAATGGGGTCATGGGGGTGGGGGGACGGGGACAGGGGTCACAGGGATGGGGATGGAGGGACAGGGATGGAGGTGGTGGGGATGGGGGGACAGGAATGGGGTCACGGGGATGTCGGAACAGGGACGGGGACAGGGTGGCCTGGCTGGAGGTGGGGGGGACGGGGTCACGGGGATGGGGACGGAGGTGGCGGGGACGGGGCCACATCCCCGGGGCCGTTCCCAGCCTCCTGTCCCCCCCCCCCACACACACACCCCGGGAGGGACGGGGACACAGCCCCGGTGCTGCCCGGTGCCCGCCCCGGTGCCCCGGGGGCCGCTGTCCGCTGCTGCCCGGTGCTGAAACCACCGGCACCGCGACCCCCCCCCCGGCCATCCCCGGTGCCCGGTACCCCCCCCACAACCCCCCCGTTACCTCCCCGGCCCCTCTGGGGGCGCGGAGCCGAGGCTCGGCCACCCCCCGGTACCGGAGCCGCCTCTCGCCGCGCTCTTACCGGGGGGGCTCGGCCTCGTCCCCGCTGCTGGGGCCGCTCTCCTCGATGGTGAACACCACGCGGGGGGGCTCGGGCTCTGCCCCCCGGCAGCCCAGAGGAGGCAGCAGCGGGGTCCCGGAGAACCGGCGGCGAACGGCGCCCGACACCGGCCCCGGCCCCGGTCCCGGTCCCGGTCCCGACGGGGCGGCCTCGGCGGTGTCGCGACAGCGCTGCGGGGACACCGAGATGGGGATGGGGGGGAAGGGGGGAGGTGAGGGGTGCCCCCCCCCCCCCGTCGTTCCCCAAAACCTCCGGTACCGGGGGAACTCTCCGTGGTGCTGTGCCCCCGGTGCTCGGTTCCCTCCCCCCATCCGCGGCACCGGGACCCCAAATTGGGGTTGGGGCGTGGGGGGGCTTTCCTGGACCCCCCCCCCCTCCTCCGCCCTCACCGGGCTCCGGTGCACAAAGGGGGGGGGGCACACGGAGCCCCAGGGACACCCCCTCACCGCCCCCCCCCCCTCCGGGATCCCTCTGGAAAATCCCCCGGAGCCGGTGCGTAATTACGCAGGGGCGAATAATAATTAACCGCCCATTACGGGGCTAATTAACTCCCGCCGAGCGCCGCCAGCCCGGTTATTGCCACCCCGGGGGGCCAGGCTCTGGGACTCTCCCACCGGGGGGGGGGGGGGGACACATCTCCCCCCCCCCAATCCCCCAAAAGCCGATCCCGGTGCCCCCCCCCCACCCCTCCCCGTGCCCGGTACCGGCCCCGCTCTCACCTCGGTGCCCAGGAAGGGCAGCGCCGTCCGGCTCCGTCGCATCGTCCCTGGGGGGTTTTGGGGGTTGGGGGGGGAAAGCTGAGCCTGGGGGTGGGCTCCGGCAGCACCGGGACGTGGGGTGCCCCCCCCCCGGTGCCGCTCACAATTTGCGTGGTGCCCGTGATTGATGGGGCTCAGCCTCCGCGCCTCGGGTTTCAGCCCCCCCCCGCCGCCCCCCGCTGCCGCCGGTCCCTGGCTGCCCCCCAGCTCCGGTGTCCCCGGGGAGGGAGCACGGGGCCACCCGAGGGGACAAAGGCCCTGAGGACACGGGGGTGGCCGCTCCCCCCCCCCCGCCCCCCCAGCCTGGAGCATCCACAGGGCCACGACCCCCCCCCATCCTCCAGCACCACGTTAATGCTCAACGCCCCCCCCCTCTCCCCGGCACCCACCGCCCCCAGAAGCTCCCCCACGGGTGCCACCTGCACCCCCCCTCCCCATTCCCTCCCCTCTTTCCCATGGCTGTGCCCCCCCACCCTGCCCAGCCCCATTTTGGGGGTGCTGTCCCCTCCCCTATTGCAGGGTCCCTTGTGTGTCCCCCTCCCCAAAACCCTGTGCCCCCCCTACCCCCCCCCACCGCCCCCCACCCCACAGCCCCTTACCGGAGCGCGCCGCGGCCCCCGCCGAGTGCAGTGGAGCAGAAGGAAGGCGGCGTGCGTGCCTGGCCGCTCGCTCCCTCCCATCCCATCCCACCCTCTCCGGGGGGGGCTGCGCGGCCCCCAGCGCCCTGAGCTCCCCCACCCCGCTCCCCCCTGGCCCGGGTCTTTCAGCCCAGCCTGGTGCAAAGGACCCCCGAAATTTTCCGGGCTCCCCCCCGGGGATTTGGCACCCGTGGGGTGCAGAGCGCAGGGCAGACGGGGAAGCAGAGTCAAGGCAGCAGCTTCTTTATTCATCAGCCTGGGGTCATCTGGGGGGGGCGGTGGGCGAAGGGGAACCCCTCCGACACCTTACTCTAAGGAGGAGAAAGAGTAGGGTGAGCTCCCGCCGCCCCCATGGCCCCCCCAGCCCCCCCAAGCCCCCCCAACTCACCATGGGCACCTCGTCCAGCCGCTGGAAGCCGGGGGTCCTGCAGCGGCACAGCCGCACCAGCAGCAGCGCCGCGGCCCCCACCAGCACGGCCACGAAGAGGCAGATGACGACGACCAGGCCGGGGTTGGGTTTGGTGGGGGGATGCTCTGTGGGGTGAAACGGGCACCCCGTTACCCCCCGGCACGCACCCCCGATGGGTCACCCCGTACCCGGCTCCCCCATGTCACCACCACCCCCCCCGTGGGGACCAGCACGGGACCTTCTCACCCCCCATGGCCCAAAAGTATTCAGGAGGGTGGATATTTTTGGGAGTGGGGGAGTGATTTGGGGAAACCTGAGGGGTTTGGAGGGCCCCAGGGACCTGCACCTCGCAGCCCCCAAGCCATGGGAGTTGTGGGGTGGGGACAGGGACACCCGGTGGCCCCCGGTGGCTCAGGGATCCCTTTGGGCACCGGAGCGCATCCGGTCCCCGCGATGCACGGCGTGGGAGGGCACGGTGCAGACCCCCCCATCCCACCCTGCCCGCACCGGGGGGCTTCCCCCTCACCTGGGGGGCCGGCCCCAAGGCTGGGGCCGATGATGGGAGCTGTGCTGGGGCCAGGGGTCGGGGCGGTGATGTGGCTGGTGGCCGGAGCTGTGCTGGGACCAGTGGCTGGAGCTGTACTGGGACCAGTTGCCGAGGCGTTGCTGGGACCAGTGGCTGGAGCTGTACTGGGACCAGTTGCCGAGGCGTTGCTGGGGCTGGGGGCTGGTGCTGCGCTGGGAGCAGGGCTCTCGGTGGGTTCAGCAGGAGAGGTGGGAGCAGGAACAAGCTCGGGGTGCCCCGACGAGGACGAGCTCGGTGCTGTGGAGCCGGACGGGGACGTGTTCACCTCGGCCTCCTTGGCCTTGGTTCGTGGCACCGCCGTGTCTGGAGCTGGGGTCACCGCCGTGGAGCCTGGTGTCACGGCTGGACCTGTGGGTGCTGCTGATTTTGGGGATCCAGGTGGGGAGGGATCCAGACTGGGTGGCGAGGTGTGTGCTGTCGTGTTCCCCTGGCCGAGCGGAGGGGACGTGGCCGGGTGCGAGGTCCCCAGCAGGGTTGTCCCCACGCTGGTGGACACGGAGGAGCTGGTGGAGGACTCGTTGTGTGTCCCCGGGGTGGCACCAGTGTGCGAGCCGTCCCTGGCCCGTGGCGCTGTGGTTCCCGAGGTGTGCGGTGCTGGGCTGGTGTTCGTGGGGGCAGGATCCGTCCCTACAGCGTGGAGGAGAGAGCTGGGCAGCAGGGACACTGCAGGGCACGGGGTGGGGGGCAGCGGGCAGGGCTTGGGGGGCGAGCGGCGCTCACCCCAGCTCATTCTCCAGGAGGGGGGGTTCAGGAAGAGAGGAGCACGAAATTCAGGTTTAATTAACATCCGATCCCCCAAAATCTTAGGCCTGGGAAGCCTCTGAAGGCGGTGGGGACGAGCAGAGCGGTGCCACGGTGGCCTCAGCGGGGACTTGGCAGCAGGGGACGTGCCAGCCCAGCCCTGGTGGCACCCACGGCCACATTTCCAGGGCAGGGCAGTGGCAGCAGCGCCCTTGTGCACCCCACTGCTGTTTGCACAAGGGGAGCAGTGGGGCCAGCCCAGCCCAGCCCCACGGACAGAGCTGGCCCCAAAGGGGTGACCCCACCAAGGGGTCCCCAAAGCCCCCCGGGACGGGCCCTTCCCGGGAAGAGGGACGCAGACGAGGACGCGGGGAGGTGACACAGCGTGGATACGGGTGCCAGCCACGTGTCCTGGGTGGGGGCTCGGCCCCCCAAAACCCCCCACCAGCAGCTGGGGCCGCGTCCTGCCCCCACTGGGGTTGCTCCTTGCCCTACTGCAAGCCCCCAGGGCTGAGCTGAGCGGGTCAGAGCCCCCCCAGGGTCCCCTTAAAATCAAGCTGGGGACACCCCCGCAGACCACCGGCACCCCCCCGCAGCACGCAGCCCACCCGCTGCACCGCGCCCCCCAGCCCCCGGTGCCGGTGTCCCCCGGGGGGGGTTCCCCATCACCCGGTACCCCCGGGATGCCCGATCCCACCCGGTGCCCGGTGCCCCGGTACCTGCAGCCAGCAGGGCAGCGGCGCAGCAGAGCAGCAGGCGGAGCCCCCCCCGGGCCATGCCGCTGCCGCCGCCGCCGCCCCGGTTCCCGGTGCCGGTTCCCGGTGCCCGGTTCCCGGTTCCCGGTTCCCCGTTCCCGCTCCGCCGCCTCCCGCAGCCGCCTTTATCCGCCCCGGGGTGGGGGGGACGGCGGCGCCCCCTGCCGGTCCCGGGTCGCCCCGAAGCACCGGGGGTGTCCCCGTGTCCCCGTGTCCCCCCCCCCGTGCCTCAGTTTCCCCATCTCCGGGGTCCCGCAGCCTTGGGTGGATGCGGAGCGGTGGGGGACGGGGAGGGGGCACGGGGCAATTGGGGACACGGGGAGGGGGGGTGGGGACATGGGGAGGGGGTTATGGGGGTTGGGGATGTGGCTGGGGGGGGTGGGGACATGGGGACATGGGGACATGGGGATGGGGATGTGGGGACACGAGGATGTGGGGACGTGGGGACAGGGGAGAATGGGGGCGTGGGGAGGTGACTGGGGGACATGGGGTGTGGGGACACGGGCAGGGGGATTTGGGGACATGGGGACACGGGAGAATGGGGGCGTGGGGACATGGCTGGGGGACATGGGGAGTGGGGACATGGACACGGGGTTGTTGGGGACATGGGGACATGGGGATGTAGGGCATGGGGACACAGGAGCATGGGGATTTGGGGACACGAGGATATGGGATGTGGGGACGGGGGAGCATGGGGTGTGAGGACACAGGGCCATGGGGCTGTGGGGACATGGGGACATGAGTATGGGGGCTTGGGGACATGACTGTGGGACATGGGGATGTGGGGACATGGGGACATGAGGAGCATGGGGTCGGAGGACACAGGTCCATGGGGTTGTGGGGACATGGGGACACAGGGACACGGGGATGTGGGATATGGGGACACAGGAGCATGGAGATAAGAGGACACAGGGCCATGGCGCTGTGGGGCCATGGGGACAAACAATATGGGGACAGGGAGACACAGGGATTTGGGGACGTAGGGACTCACGGACATGAGGATGTGGGGACACAGGGACACGAAGCACGGGGACATGGGCACATGGGGACGTGGGCGACACCGGTGACACCGTACCCGCTGCGGGAGGTGGCCGTGGCGCCGTGCAGGCTCTGCCCCGTGCCGGAGCTGCAGGGCTGGGGCACGGCACGGCCGGGTTTGGGGCCGTTTCCTCCCGGCAAACAGCAGCCAGCAGCCTCGGCTCCGTGCCACCGCGGGTCCCCTGGGGTGGCCGCGCTCCCCACGGCACCGCCACAGGGTGCCAGTCCCTGCCCCGACCCTCTGGGGACCGGGGTGTTCTCGGCTCGGCACGGCACGGCTCGGAACAGGTCCCCACCTCCTACCGGGGCTCCAGCAGCTTGGCACCCGTCCCTAAATGTTCCCAGGAGAGCCGCGTCACCCCCCCCCGGTGAAGGGTTGTGCCCTAAAAACCCAGCCGGGGCATCACCGCTGGGGAAACTGAGGCACGGGCACGGCCCCCTCGGGGTGCTCCTGGCCCTGCGCAGGGGGGTCAGGGGCCGGATCCTGCCCTGGGGAGGGGGGAAATGAGACTGGGACAAATGGGGTTGGGGACGCGCTGCTGTGGGATGGGTGCTGGGGCCCGGCCAGGGCTCGCAGGTTGGGGACAGGGAGGAGGAGGAGGAGGAGGAGGAGCAGGAAGCGAAGGCTGGCGGCGCGGGGAGGTGGCTCACCCCAGGAGAGGAACCGGGGGTGGGGGATTTAGGGGGGGTGGGGGGAGGAATGGGGTGACCCCAGCACAGAGCCACCCCCACAACCTCCCCTACCCGCAGGGGCCAGCTCGCCACCCACCCCAGGGTGCAGGGGGGGGACCCATGAGGACAACCCCAGCAGAACAGTGGGGGGGGAAAGCTTGGTGACCCCCCCCAGGGGTCTGCAGGGCAAAAACACAACCAACTGTGTTCCCCCCACCTCAAGACACCCCCCGACACCCCCAAAACCCACCCCCAGCACCCAATTCCCCCCCCCAACAAACCCACAACAAACCAAGCCCCCCCCAGCCTACAGGACCCCCCCCGCCCAGCCCGGAGGAGCCCCCAAACCCGCCAAAACCCCCCCAAAAAACCTCCCAACCCCCCCAGGAGACCCCAAAACCCCCCAGGAGCCCCCCAAAACCCCCAATCCCCCCTCCACAAGCACCCCCATCCCCCCCACAACCCCCCCCCAATTTTCCCCCACCCTCTCCCCCATGCCCCCAGCACCCCCCCAAAACCCCCAATCCCCCCTCCACAAGCACCCCCATCCCCCCCACAACCCCCCCCCAATTTTCCCCCACCCTCTCCCCCATGCCCCCAGCACCCCCCCACCCCCTCCCCAGCCCCATTTCTCCCCTTTTTCCCCCCATTTTTCCCCCCTTACAGCCCCACGTCCCCCCCCCGCCCCAAGATGGCAGCCGGCCGCGCCGCTTCCTGCCCGCGCCGTCCCTCCCTCGCCTCCCTCCCGCTGCCCAAACTCCACCACCACCACCCCCAGAAACCCCCAAAATCCCCATTTTTCCCCCCAAAAACAACCCTTCCCCCATGAGGCGAAGCAGACAGCGAGAGGCAGCTCCGGCGCCGAGCTTTACTGGGGCCTCCTTGGAATGTGGCGGACGCGGGGCCCGCGGCGGGGCTGAGGCCTCAACGGGGGCGAACCGGGGACCCCCCCCCGCCATCAGTCCTCGCCCCGGTACCGATCCGAGGCCCCCCCTTTCAGTTCTCTCGGGTTTTGGTTAATTTTTTTTTTTTTTCTTTAAAGAAAACGGGGCACAACCCCCGGAGCCCCTCAAAAGTCCGTGCGGGGACTCCTCAGTCCGTCGGTCCCCTCAGTCCATGGCGGGGTGTCCCCCCCCCTCCTCTCTGTCCCCCAGCTTCTCCCCCACTTTCTCAGTCCGTGGGGGTCCCGGTAGGGTCCCGGTAGGGTCCTGGGGGTGTCCCCGGTGTCCGTGCCCGCGTTGGCCGGGGCTCAATAGGCCGGCACCTGGTGCTGGTGCTGGGGCAGGAGCTGGCAGCCGCTGTTGACGTGGCTGAGCACCTTCTGCTTGAGCTGTGCCACCTGCTCGCGGAGCAGGCTGGCGGTGGAGGCCAGCTCGGTGTTCTGGCTCTTGAGGCTCTTCACCTTCTCCTCCAGGCGCGAGATGCGCTCCAGCTTCCTCTTGCGGCACTTGGAGGCGGCGATGCGGTTCCTCAGCCGCTTCCGCTCCGCCTTGATGCGCTCCTGCGTGTCCATGTCGATGGGAGACAGCGGCGGGCTCTCGCCGAAGCTCGGCACCTCGGGCACGATCTGCGGCTCGTCCTTCAGCGGTGGAGGAGGAGGAGGAGGAGGCGGCAGCCGGGGCGGCGGGGCCGCGAACGGGCCGGGCTCGGCGGCGTAGCTGACGGCCGGGTAGCTGCTGAGGTTGGCGTACACCGGGGGCTCCGGGGCTAGGCCGGCGGTGGGCAGCTCGCCGGCTCCTCCGCCGCCACCGCCGCCACCGCCGCCGCCGCCACCCGCCGCCACCGCCGCTCCCCCGGCGGATCCGGTGCCGCCGCCACCGCCGCCCAGCTGGTTCTGCTTGTGCAAGTCCTCCAACGCCTTGACGAAACCCTCGGCGAACTCCTGCTCCTCCGAGGCGGCCGCTTTGGGGTAGAGGAACTGCCCGCTGGTCGGCGTGGTGGTCACCAGCCCGTTGGACTGGATGATGAGCCGCTCCAGCTCGGGGGACGCCAGCTTCAGCAGCCCCAGCTCGGCCGAGCCCAGCAGCCCGGTGGAGGGGGCATCGCCTGCACCCGCCGTGCTCGCCGCCGTCGCCGCCGCCGCCGTCGTGGCTCCCGGTGCTTTGAGCGCCGCCGCCACCTGCTCGGGCAGCGGCAGGCCGAGGGCGTCCTTCTTCATCATGCTGCCGCCGGGGAAGGGCAGGAGGAGGCCGCTGCTGCCGGAGGAGGATGGGGCGAAGCCGCTGCCGAGGCCGCTCAGCAACACATCATCATGGTAGAAGGGTGTTTCCATCCTCCTCCCCCGCCCGGCTGCGGGGGAACGGGGCGGGGGGGGGGGGGGGGGGGAAAAAATATTAAAAAAAATAAAAAATAAAAAAAAAAATTAAAAAAAAGTGGTGGGGGAGGGGGGGGGTCGCGGATCGATGCTCGGGGTCGGGGAGGGGGGGAAGGGAGGGCGGGGGAGGCGCCGGGGGCACCGGCCGCGGCCCCGCTGCTCCGCGCGCGCACACACGCGTCTGGCGCCGCCGCGGCCCCCGCGCCGCTTTATATACGCGGCGCCGCCGCGGTGACCTCACCGCGCCGCGCCCTGATTGGCTGCAGATGACGTTTTCGCCCGCCCTCATTTGCATGCGGGGGGCGTGGCCTCCTCCCTCCCCTTCCCCCCTCCTCCCTCCCCTTCCCCCCTCCTCCCTCCCTCCCTTTTCCTTTCCCGCCCCGGGGAGGCGGGGCCACGCCCACTCCTGGGCCCCCGCCGTTGCCATGGCGACCGGCGGGAACACGGCAACAACAGCGCGGGGGCCCCTGGGATGACGTCATGGCGGGGCGCGCGGCGGCGGCGGCGGGGGAGGGGTCACGTGGGCCGCGGCGCGCGCGCGCCCCGCCGGGATTCCCGGGCACAAAGGGAGGGGGCGGGGCCAGCACCGGCCACGCCCCCTCCCCGGTGCCCCCCCCGGTGCCCTCCCCACCCCCCCCACCCCCCTCCGTCCCCCCCCCGTGCACCGTGGGCGTCCCGGTGGGCCCAAAGCACCCCCCCCACCCCCTCCCGGTACCGGTATCCGGTACCCGCCCCCCCCCTAGTCCGTTCCCCGGTTTCGCAGCGAGGCGGCGGGGAAGGGGTTAAGCGGCGGCGGCCCCGCGCGTCACGGCCCGGCCGGGCCCGCGGGCGGCTGAGGGGGCGGGTGACGTCAGCAGTGACGTCACCGAGCCGCGGGGGGGGGGAGGAGGAGGAGGAGGAACGGGGAGGGGGGAGGGGGGGAGGGAGGAATTAACGGGGAGGCGGCGGGGACCCCCCCGGGACACACGGCACGGGGCAGGGGCAAGCCCCGGTACCCCCCCCCCCACACACATATACCCCGCTAATTAACCCCCTCCCCGGTAATTAACCCCCCCTCCGGTAATTACACCTCCTCCCGGTAATTAACCCCCAACAGGCCCCGGCCCCACCGGGACGAAGCCGGGCCCCGTTTCCACCCCCATCATTACCGGGGCGCGGCCCCGACCCCAAACCCACCGGGCCCCGGTCCCAAACCCAGTCCCAAACCCCAAAATCCCCCTCCAGGGCCTTTACCCGGTCTTTACCGGGGCCCCCGGTGCCGTCCCCGGCCCCAAATGCCCCCACCGTGTCCTCAAGCCTCCCCTCACCCCATTTTCCCTACAATTTGCCCCAAATCTGTTATGGTTTCTACGCCAGCACCTCGTCACCCCATCACCGGCCCCGTGACGACCCATCGGGGTCGGTCACCCGTGGGGTGCCCCTGCCCCTCTCGTCCCACGGGGTTGAACCCCAAAACGGGGGCACCGGGGGCTTGGGATTTGTCCCCTGGGGACGGCACCGGGAACGGAGCTGGGACACCGAGAACCCTATAAAAAAAAAAAACAACCAAAAAAACAACAAAAAACAAAAACCAGGACCCCAGTGGGACCGTGCCGCCCCTGGGGGCTCGGAACAATCGAAAACAAGAGAAAAAAAAAAAAGAAAAAGAAAAAAAAAAGGTAAAAAAAAAAAAAAAGTAAAAAAAAAAATAAAAAGGGAAAAAAATAAAAAGGGAAAAAAATTAAAAGGGTAAAAAATTAAAAGGGTAAAAAAAAAATTTAAAAAGGGTAAAAAAAAATAAAAAAAAAAGGTAAAAAAATAAAAAAGGGGTAAAAAAAAATAAAAAAGGGGTAAAAAAAATATTAAAAAGGGTAAAAAAAAATAAAAAAAAAGGGTGTTTAAAAAGGAAAAAGCGAGGAGGAGGAGGGCCTGGTGCGTATTTTTAGGCGCTTAGCGCAGCCCTGAGGTATTTGGGCAGCCCCTCCCTCCCTCCCTCCCTCCCTCCGGCTGCTCGGGGCCGGTTCCCGGTGCTGCACCGGGGCTGAGTCACGGCCCCGCCGCCGAACCGGGGACCGGGGGAATTTGGGGAGCGGGATGGGGCCGGGTTGGGGTTGTGGGGTGGCTGCCGGGAGCCCCGGAGGTTTTTCAAGCCCTGCTGTTGTTTTCGTCTGGCTCCTGGTTTAGTTTTTCAGCCCCTTGTTGTGGGGGCAGGAGCGGAGCTGTGGGGGTTGAGACGGGGCTTTTTGGGGCAGAAAAGGGGTTTTGAGGGGTTTGCCCGAAGGTTTGCTCCTCTCACAAGGAGCCCCCTCCAACCCAGCCCCAAATATTCCCCCAGAGATAGAACAAGGCAGCGGGGGGGGAGCGAGGAAGGAAGGCTGCGAGGCCTGTGGGTGCAATTAGCGAGCAGAATTAACGAGCTCGGGGTTTCTCCGGGAGATAAGGAGCACTCGGAGGGCTCTACCCAGAGATCCCATTGTCCTTTAGGGTTTTTATCTGGCCCCAGCAGCCCTAAAACCCAGACGGCCCCGTGCTCGTTTCCTTTTTTTTTTTTTCACCGGGGCAGCTGCGGCGCTGCGGGGTTTCTGCGGGGGGAGGCTGAGGCTGGGAAGGGAAAATCTGACACAGGGCCCGGCCCTCGGTCAAACACCACAGCGGGGTTTGCTCCGGGAGGGTTTTTTTTGGGGGGAGGACACGCGTGGCCCCCTCCCGCCACCCGGGGTTTGCCGCTTGGCAGGAGCTGGGGACGCGGATCCAGCCCTGACGCTGCCACTACCCAAAAAAAGCAGCGAGGAGGGCACGCAGCTGGTAAAAAGCAAGGTTTTAGCCCCAAATCCTCGGGTGTT
Organism: Aythya ferina; assembly: GCF_964211825.1. NCBI lineage: Eukaryota > Metazoa > Chordata > Aves > Anseriformes > Anatidae > Aythya > Aythya ferina. Next base: position 4,638,834 of record NC_140324.1, read on the forward strand.
TATTGACACGAGGGCCGGGGCAGCGAGGGGGGAGGAAGGCGTTTGCCACAGGTCGCTTTATTCCTACTCACCCCCTGCGCCCGGGTTTTAGGAACGTTTTTTAAAAAAATAAGTCTCTGTAAAAGCACGTTCTCGACTCGTTTCTCTCTTCCCAGCAGCGGCGATGGCAGCGAGCAGGCTTCAACGGGGAAATCGGTTGTAGGAAACCAAAAAAAAAAATAATCACAAAACCAAGGAACCGTTCAGAGTTCCAATATCTTCTGCTTTTACCCTAAAATGACACGATTTCATTCACCAGGGAGGTTCAGGCAAGGCTTAAAACCTCTTTCTTCCCCCCCCCCCGTGCTCCCCCACAGGCTTTCAGTTCAGATCAGGCAGAACATTTTGGGGCGCAACCTGTGGGTTGGAAGAAAAAAAATCAGACTTCAGGACGTCGTGTCGCAGGCACAGGGGGAAAGAAACGGCCAGCTCGGTTGCTTTTCAAGAAAACAACACCAAAAAAAAAATTTCGGAGTAAGGGGCACACCAGCCTTCCCTGAAAAAACACAGAAAAGCCTTTCCTTTAAAGGAAATTTCTAATCTGGAGTCAAATTAGGAAGATGCTAATTGGGAAACCCTCGCTCATCACAGAGCTCTGGGGGAAACAACCCTTCAAGGCGTTCACCCCAGGTTCTCCTTTTGGAGAGAGCCAGAAGTGACCGGCCAGGAACAGGGGGTAAGGAGGTGGCTTCAAGGTCTGTTCCGTTCAAAATAACCCCAACCAAACCTTTAGGACTACTCAGGTAGAGACACAATATCCTCAAGTTCAGTGTTTTCAAACCAAAACGCCTGCGGCTGTTACAAACGCAACAAATTTCCAAAGCTTCAAGTATAAAAAAAGAAAGAAAAAAAAGAAAAAAAAACAAAAAAACCCTAACGCAAACAATCCGGAAAGCGTTGGCCTCGGTTCTTACACCACTTACACCCGATTTGCTTGGAAATTACACCTGGTGACCCTGACAAATTAAACAGTGCTTCCACTCTCCGGAGAGGGCACGAAGTTAAGTCCTTCACCGTGAATTTTTTGTTTTTTTCTTTCTTTTTGGCCGGTTCCAATCGCAGATTTGCTGGCTAGGAAGGGAAGAACCCCGCTGTCCCCCGGTTAAATCACGAGGGGCTGCCGAACTACATGATTGGGGCAGGTTTCGCCCAGCGGAGGGGCAGAACCAGAACATTTTTGAAGGCGTGGCCATCCTGAGGTGTGATCGAACCCAAGAGCATCGCGGCACCGTCCCTGGGCAGGGCGCGGGCAGCCCCTCACTGCTTCGCCGCCTGCCTGCCCGGCTTTTTTTCCTGCTGGCCTCTTCCACTGCCTGGTATCCCTCGGCCACGGCCACCAAAGACACCTGCGGGACAAAAAGGAAGAGCAGAGGCACCAGAATATCAGTGTAAGCCAGTAACACCTCCCAGAGCTTTACAGCTCTCCAAATTCTCCCAAATACACGCGCATTTTCTTGTCTTTGCAGCAGCAGAGGTGGGACCTGTGGACTTTTCCCTTGCCAGTCCCAGACCCTGTACTCATCCGGCCCAAAAACTTCCCCTCAGCAGCGAGCTCAGCGATTCTCCTCTGGTGTTTTACCACGCCCTCTGGCTAGCTGTGCTAGCATCATGAATTCACCTCTTTTATCACCTTTTTTATATTTTTTAAGTCCCCTTTTTCTCACCCTCAAGCTCCCCTCTTTGGAAAAACCCAACCAAAGGAGGAGAGAGGAGGTTTTAAATTTAACTTTTTTTTTTTTTGCAGCTCCCCAAGAGCTGCAAAACCAAACCCGCAGCAACAAAGGGGGGGAGAGTCCCAGCTCGAAGGCTGCTCGGCCACACACCAGAAGAGATTCATCCTGCTCTGTCCCCTCCTTGCTCTGCAGCAGGCGATCCCCCAGCCCGCAGAGGGAACTGGACGTGCAGCAGAGCCACTTTGGCCTGGGAGCGACGAAGGGGCCGTGGAGCTGCCCTGCCAGCACCCTCTGTGCAAAAACTGGAGCCCAAAGGAGGCTCGGCGCAGGCAGGACTCGCTGCAGAGCTCTGCTTGCTCAGCCGAGACATGCCTGAACCAGAGGGGGGAAAAATGCTTCGAACCCCGCAGTCCTTTGGAAGCAGCCGGAGCCCTGCGAGCATCCCGAGCAAAGAGCACAGCTCCTGAACTTGGCGAGGCAAGGAGTAAAAAAAAGAAGGATTACCAGTGGCAGAGACAATAATCCTTTCAACCGCGCGCACAATTATAGCTTTACTTCTGCCTGCTGGCCTCCCAACAAAATTGTCCTGCCTTTTTTTTTTTTTTTTTTTTCTTTCCTTCATGTCTCGGTAATGAGAGCCAACCCTTTTAGCTAATTAGCAAATGCCAAAGCTTCCCTTTAAAATATTCCATCAGCGAATTTCAGCTGCACATCAAAACAGGGGGGGAACTCCACCTCCAAACACCGCTCGGGCCGGCTCTCCACAAGGTGGATATTTCCACAGCACGGGCGGGAGAGAAAAGACTTCAGCTAAAATGTTTATCCAAGCTAACCCCGGCCAAAAAGCTGCTGCGCCAAGCGCTCTGGACACCGAGCGGGGAAGGAGGAAAAATAAAAAGGCCCCTTCAGATTTGTAAAGGTCACCGCTGAGCGCTCAGAGCTTTTTGGGAGGTGGCAGAGATGGCAGGGTTTTTCCTCCAGAAGTCCCTGCGAGGCGGAGACGTTCCTTGGGGTGGCGTGATGGCCCCAGGTACCTCCCAGCCGTCCCGCCGGGATTCCTCGCATAGCCCGCACGCAGACAGCTCGTTAAGGGCGCCTGCCTCAGTCCCCAGGGCTCTTTTTACAGCCCGGATTCCCTCCTTTGGTCAGGGGAGGAAGCCCACGCGGGGTTTGAGCTCCTGCTGCGGGCTGATCCCGCAGCGAGGAACCCCGGGGCCGAGCAAGGAGAGCGCAGGGCGAGCGGCAGGGCCGTGAGCAGGACGGTGCTGGGAGAGGGTGAGACATCCCCCAGCCGTGTGAAGTGGGGCAGGGGAGGAGGAGCTGGTGCCCTGACCTATTTCTGCCTCCTTGGCAGCCTCCCCTCGTAGCAGAGGCACCGATTGTTCACCTGGAGCAGGAGGAGCACAAACCCGCAGCTCTCTATGTAAAAAAACACAATAACAAGCAAAAAAACACAAAGCACCAGGTCGGAAGACCCAAAGTCCCATTACACGGGGAGAAAAGGTGGTTTTTAGCACGGAGATGGGCACAGAAGTGTCTGTTTTCCAGCAGGACAGCCTCTTGTTTCCCTCCCAGCTTCGCTACGCCAGGAGACACCCGGAGTTTGGTGGGGCCGCGTTCTGCAGCAAGCCAGGAGGGGCACAAACAGTCAAATTCGGAGCCTCTCTTAATTAAGCTCCTGCCCAACCCAGTAACGAGGAAGGCACAGCCCTGGCACGTCTCCCTGCGCCGGGATCTCGCACGGGAGCCGCCCCAGCCTCCCGCAGCCCAACAGCTCCGGGGTGCGAGCCGAGGAGCCGCGGCCCTGGGAGGCGAAACGGGGAAGCAGGGACCCAAACCTGCCCCAAATCTGCCCCAAATCTCCCCCTTTTGTGAGCCAAAAAGGAGCAGGATCGTTACCTCGCCCGGCGCCGCCCACCCCGCGGCCCTTCTGCTGCTTCTGCTGCTGCATCCCGCCGCGGCCTCGGCCCTTGGACACCACCTCCTCCTTCACCATGTCGATGATCTCGTCGGGGATGCGGAGGTATTTGATGGTGCTGCCCCGGATGTAGCACTCCGGCATCCTCCAGAATTTGTCACCATCCTGTCGGGGAGCAAGGCTTTAGGTCGGGAACGAGGCCAGGTGCTTTTTTCTGGGACGTTTTTTTGGTGTTTGAACGTTTCCGTCCCTTCCGAGGAGCGCGACGGCTCCGCTGGTATTTCCCGAGCCCTAATTAGCCACTAAATTGGTTTCCCCTCTCCGACCCTACGGAGCTGGAGGGGCACGGAGGGCACCCAGCCCTGAACCAAAGGGGGTTTCGATTCCACCCCGGCCCGTAACACCCACAGAAAACGAAGGAAGAAGAGGGAAGGGAATTGAAAGCGGGGCCGGGGAGGGGAACGTGCGAAGTTCCACACAAACACTGCGAGGAACCACCTCGGGGCAGGTCCAGCAGAGGAAGATTTCTTCTGCAGAAGCCCCAGCTGGGAGTCACCTCGCTATTTCACGTCGCCGGGGCGGGGAGCTGAGCGGCCAGGCAGCATCCAGAGCCAGCTGGGCGTGGGGCGGGTGCCCACCAGATGCACAGGAACCGCGGCCGTGGAAAATAAGGAGCTTACGACAGCCAAAATTTTAAAAAAAGTCCAAAAAAAAGAAAAAAAAAGGGCTCCGGGAGCCAAGTGACTGAGCAGCCGTGTTTTGCTCGAGGCGGTTTCAGGACGTGGCCCACCAGGACCTGCCCCCACTGCGTGTCAGGCGCAGCTGTGGGGTCTTTTGGGGGCTGAACCCCAAAGTTGCTGCCCACGAGGTAACCAGGAGGGGGTTTGGGGCCTCGTGCGGCAGGCTCTGCCCCGCAGGAGAGCTCCAACCCGGCTCTCCTCGAGCAGCAGGGGCAGACAAGGCGTCCCAGAGGAGCGTGCTACCCAGGAACGCCTCGTTTCACCTCTCGGGATCGTCCCCCCACGGCTCCGGAGTTATTTGGGGCAGCCCTGCGTGCACGGGCAAGCCCTGGGAGCGCGCGAAGACGAGGAGGAGAGGAACAAAACGGCCTCCTCCAGCCAGGCACCCGGCAAACCCCACCCTGCCGCGGATCCTCCGGGCTGAGCCTTGGCTCCCGCTGCGGGAAGGGATCGAGCCAGGGCCCCGGCTTCCTCGTTCCGGCCTCCTCCACGGGTAAACAACAGCCCGTGGGGATGGGGAGGCCGCCAGGCCCCGCTCCGTGCCATCTAGCGGCCGGTCCCCACCGCTGCTGCCCTGGAAGTGCCTCCCAGCAGGCTCCCAGCAGGGATTTGGAGGCGTTTTGGGGGTGGGAGGGAGCTGTAGGGCCCTCGGGAGGGTGAAAGGATGAGGGATTGGTCTTCTGTAAGGGAGGACAAAGCTGCTCTTCGAGGAGGCAGCAGGAGGGGACAGAATTATGGGGTCTCTGAGCATTAATAAGGCTCTGTCACCCCCTCCTGCAGAGCCTGGAGAGAAACGCGTTCCTATTTGCCCTGCCCTATGTTCAGGGGGATCCACAACGTCCTAAAAGCTGCTGCTTTGAGCTGCAGATCCCCCTCAAACCTTTTTTCGGCCATATTTACGCACAAACGCATCTCTGAGCCCCAGCAGGACCGGGCAACAGCTTCGTGCTGCGGGCACAGCGGGCAGCGAAAGCTTTGCAGAGAGATTTTCTGCAGAATCCGGCTTTCTCTGCCCATTCTTACCCAAAACCCCTGCAGTTCCGAGGCAGGGGGAGCGCAGCCAGGCTTCCCAACAGCGCGCAGCCGGGGCAGGGACAAGCCCAGACACTTCGGGGCTGAGGTCAAAGCCCAGCCGAGATCCCAATCTGCCGGAGCACCTCTGGCCACGGGCAAAAGTACCAGACGGCGCCCACGGCGGGCCAACGCCACGCCGCTGCCGCCGTTTGATGTGGGGAGCGGGTTAAGAAGAGCCAGAGCTAGGAGCAGAGGGCGCAGACGGAGCCCTGGCGCTTTGAGGATCCGCCTGGGCTCAGCGAGAGGCTCCTCACCGGGGGGGGCTGCACGTTACAGGACGCCCCCCCCCGCCACCTCCATCCCGGTTTTTCGGCGTCTCCTCACTTACCTCACGCACGTTATTTCGTTCTGCTCACTGAGAACCGCACTCAGGCCAAAGCCACGCTGCCAGGGGAGCCGAAAACGCACCGAGCCCCAACCGGGACGGCCCAAAAACGGGACCGGGGCTCGGTCACCCCCCCCCCCCCGTGCTGCCCCTTTACCCCCCCCCGTGCTCACCGGGGCCGGGCCCTTACCCGGGAGGTGCAGATGACCTCTCGCAGGTTGATGTTCATCCAGTTGTCGCAGCTCACCAGGTGCCCGTTGTAGGTCTCGCCGTTCTTCAGCTCCACCAGCTGGAAACACGAACGGTGGTCACGGAACGGGGGGGGGGGAGGGAACCGGGCCGGGCATCAGCGGGCCCGGGGTGGTAACGGGGGAGCGGGGCCGGGCCCGGTACTCACCATGGGGTGGTTCTGAGCCGTCTTCAGCAGCGACAGGGGCAGCTGTGAGGGGGAGAAACGGGAGGAGAGGCCTCAGGCAGCGCCGGGACACCGGAACCGGGACCCAGAGACCGGAACCGGGGCCCAGAGACCGGAACCGGGGCCCAGAGACCGGAACCGGGGCTGTGGTACCGGGAGGGCGATGCCGGTACCGGGACCGCGGTTCTGAGGCCCCGACCAGGCCCCGATCCCCCCCAGCCCCCTCAGGGCCCCCCCTCCCCGCCCTCACCATCGTGCCGGAGCCGCCACCGCGCCGGCCGCCGCCGCTCAAACCGCCCCCGGCCCCGCTCGGAGCCAATCAGCGCGCGGCACGGCCCCGGCGGGACCAATCAGCGCGCGGCGCGGCCCCGGCGGGACCAATCAGCGCGCGGCCGTCAAGCAGCGCGGTGACTCCCCTCCGCGCTTTCACGACAGTGTCGCGAAGACGGCAAGAAGCGGCGGCGGCGGCGCCCCCGAGCGGCGGGGCCGGGCCCGGGCCCGTTCCGGTTGTAACGGGAGGGGGCGAACCGGGGGGGCTCCGGGGGCACCGCGCTGAGGCGGCCCCGGCGTGGGAAGAGGCGTGGAGGGGGCGCTGTGTGCCCACAGGGGGGCGCTCTAGCCGGGTGGGCGGAGCCAACTCGCCGCCTCTATGGTCTCGGGGGGGGGCGCTCTAGGCAGGGGGGCGGGGCCAACTCTATGGCCGGGCGGGGCCGCGCGCTCAGAGCGGGGCGGGCGCGCGCCGGGGGCGAGGCGCGATGGAGAGGCCGCGGAGGGCGGTGGTGGTCACCGGTACGGGGTGGGGGGGGGGGGGTGGAAAAGGGGCCGGGGGGGGGACATGGGGGGGGTGTGGGGGGACCTGGGGGGACCTGGGGGGACCTGGGGGGTGTGGGGCAGGGCTGGGAGGGGGGTGGGGGAGGCGGGGGTGGGGGTTTGGGGGGTTTTTGGGGGGGAAATGGGGGAAAATGGGGGGAGAAGGGGGTGTGGGGGGCTTGTGGGGGTTGTGGGGGGGTTGGGGTTCATGGGGGGTGATGGGGGTATGGGGTTTGGGGGGTGTGGGGGGGAGTTAAGGGGGTTAGGGGGTGGTATGGGGGGAGTAGGGGGTGATTTGGGGGGGGTACGGAGTGGTTTGAGGGGGTGTGGGGTGATTTGGGGGGGTACAGGGGGATGCTGGGGGGTGTAAAGTGGGTTTGGGGGGGATATGGAGTGATATGGGTGGGGGTGCAGAGTGATATGGGGGGTTATAGGGTGGTTCTGGGGGGGTACAAAGTGATCTGGGGGGGGGTTCAGGGTGAGCCGGGGGGCTACGGAGTGATCTGGGGGGGTATGGAGTAATATGGGGGGGTTGCAGAATGGTCTGGGGGGTGGACGGAGTGATCTGGAGGCGGTTCAGGATGATTTGGGGGGTTATGGAGTGATCCGGGGGGAGTACAGGGTGATGCTGGGGGGTACGAAGTGGTCTGGGGGGAGTACGGGGTGATTCTGGAGGGGTATGAAGTGATCTGGGGGGGTACAGAGGGATGCAGGGGGTGATGTTGGGGGGCACAGAGTGGTTTGGGAGGGGTAGGGAGTGATCCAGAAGGGGTACGGGGCAGTGCTGGGGGGGTACAAGTTGGTGTTGAGGGGGGCACGGAGTGATCTGGGGGGGCAGGGGGTGATGCTGAGAGCAGTATGGAGTGAGCTGGGGGGTACAGAGTGAGCTGGGGGGGCGACGCTCAGGGGTTATAGGGTCATGCTGGGGGGGTTATAGGGTCATGCTAAGGGGGTACAGGGCGATACTCGGCAGCTCCCCCACGTGTGGGGTGAGCCCTGGGAGGGCCGGGGGTGCTCTGGGGATGGGGGAGCTGTGGTGGGTGGGGGTGCCAGGAGCTGGGGACCCCCCCAAATCCCCAGTCCCCCCCCCTTAAGGCTTTGCTGAGCAGGAAAAGAGCAAAACTGGGGGGCTCGCCGACCCCAAAGGGGTACAAAGGCAGCTTGGTGTGTGGGGCAGGCTGCCCTGTGCCAAACGGGGACCTCGGGGGGGGGCTGATGCTCCCCATGCAGCTGAACCTGAGGCCGTTTGAGTGTTGGGGGGGGATAACTGGAGGCCAAAATCCCTGCCGAGAGCAGGTGGCGGCTCCTGGTGCTCGGCGGTGACTAAACAGAAAAGAGGCGTCGCCGAGATCCCCTCCTGCTGCCGGCAGTGCCTCTTCTCGCCCTTTTTTCCCCCGTTTTTTTGGGGGGGGGGAAGTCCGCTTCCGAAGCGCGGCCCTTATCTCGTGAGGGCTGCCCGTGGCCGTTCGTCACCGCCGGCACGCTGAGTTCCCCTTCGGGTACGGTCAGAGGATCGCTGCTATTTCCGTGCCGGTTCCTTTTTCGAGCCCTTTAGGGAGATAATCCCATAAAGCTCTCGCCGCTAACGAGCCCGGGAGGGCCCTAATGTGGTCGCGGGAGTGCTCCCGGAGTTTGGTGCTGCCGAAAAGTTGCTCATCTTCTGCGCAAAGCAAACCCGGGGAGGGATCTGCACGGGGGATGAGTCAGGAGCCAAAGTCCTCCGGGGGGTCTGTGCCAGCAGAACGAGGGGGCTGCGTTCCTACAGGCAGGCACCTGTAGGATTTCAGCCTCACGGCACGCTTTGTGGCTGCGACGGCTAAAAAGGGATGCTCATTTTTATGTTTCTCGGAAGAAGGTGAGGATTTCTTTAGGGGTGAAACGTAAGGAGGCCGTGATGGTTTCCAGAAAGCCGCGTAAGTCATCGCTGACTTGTGGGAGCATCTGAGAAGTCGTCTCGTTATTCAGCTTGCTGGCAGCTGTAGGTTATCCTGATAACAGCGGGGGTTTGCTCGTGGGAAACACGCCGCTGTTTGATCTCGTGGACTCCTTCAGGAGGTTTATTTGGGGGAGAAATAAACCCAAATACACTGTGGCTCGGTTCTAATGTTCCCATCCAAGTGGAGCACCCACGCCGTGCACGTCCCTCACATCATCCTGAGCGATGTGACCCCGACCTTCCCCTGCCGTTGGTAGCAAACAGCCCGCTTCCATTAACGTGTCACGTAATATTTGTGGTCCCTCTCCGGTCCCCTCACGAGTTAGCCAAAATCTCTGCCCCTAATTGCATGAGGCTCCCGGGGTAGCTCCAACGTCCTCAATTAAGGCACGGTGCCATCGCGCCCAGATAAACGCCTAACCTTTGTGTGCTTGCTCAGGGAAAGATGTGATGGATTACTCGTTAACCCTGGGTTACTCATTAGGAAATGCAGACGGGGTGAGTAAGGGTTTTTACAGCTCTATCGTAACCTTTGCTGCCCCGTGGACGTGGGTTGTCAGCACCGTTGGGGTTAGTTCCTCTAGAGACCGATCCACGGAGATTTTGGTGAAGGCTCAAAGCAAGGAAGAAATACTCCAGGCAGGCTCATCGATGGTTGTGGAAGCATCTGGTGCGGGCTGTTACGAGCAGGATTAGAAAATCCAATAAAGAGTCTCATTCCGTGACATCAGTCAACGCATCTGCTAGTAGCAAGTTTTTCCCTAACCTGGTAAAGAAGGAAAAAAAATCCACTTCCCCGGTGTCTGCTGGGGAAAAAAGGAGATTTTTGGGGGGTTTGAGGCAAGCTCTCGTTCTCCTTTGTTGTCAGATGTGTAGTTAAACGTTGCTGTGAAGGTCTCTGGTAGGTAGTTAGGAAGTGAATGAGGAATATAAGGTGAATAAGGAATATATAGTGAATAATTGGGTATTTTAAGTGGGTTTCCTCTCAAAATACATAAAACATAAAAGCGCAGACCACTTTGCAACTGAGCCAAACGTGTAAGAATGCCTTTTATTCTGTTTCAGGGTTTGGGCCGTTTGGAGAGCACGCTGTTAACGCCAGTTGGGTTGCAGTCCAGGTAACGCTCTAACTTCCTTCGGGGAAAGTTCAGTCAGCCCCGTGCCGATCACCGACCCGCACAGATTTCAGCCCGCAGCTCTTTTGTACCTTGCCTTCCCCGTTTCTCAGCTGAGACCAGCTCGCTCCAGATGGCCAGCTGGGTAATGTTTTATTCGCTTCTCAGAAAACAGCTCCTTAGCTAGCAGAACTTAATGAGATGGAGTTAATATAGCTAAGGCAAGTAAGGGATTCCTGGGCCAACTCCCCAGATTTGAGAGATGGTGAGTGGGGCAGGGAGCGGGGAATCTTGCTGTGCTGCTTTGTGTGCTGCAGAGAATTCAAAATAAAGAAAGCAAGCTAAATGAATTCTTGTTTTCCTCCCAGCTGTAGCTTGAAATCTGGGTGAATTGGTTAACCTTTAAGCTATTTCATCTGTAACGAGACTTGCACGTGGTAACCTTGCGGAGTTGTCAAACACGGGTTTGAATTTTGGGACTGACTCCAAAGGGAGCCTCCACCGCTGCCTGCTCTCTCCCTTCGGCTCCTTTCGGGGCAGCCTGCTGGGCTGTGGTGGGTGAAGCAGGAGGTGTGCGGGTGCTCGGGAGCACACTGAGGGTGCTCTGGGAGCACACAAAACAGCAGCAGGCGTTGCAGGGCTGGCTCCTGCTCGCTGGAGATGCAGTGTGAGAAGTGCTCGTGAAGCATCGCCGCTTGAGCAGGTCGTAGCGTGCTTTAACACAGCCACCTTATGCCACTTGTAGAGCTGCGTGAGCATATGTGACATATGTTAATCTAAAGAACACGCTGATGTACTCCCAAACAAGGCAGGAAGAAGAAATCCAACTCTTGCTAGGTGCCCTGCTGAACTAAGGAATTAAGGGTGCTTTGTAGTATGCTGTTAAAGCATTAGCCTCGGACAGCGCTGTCACATTATCCCAATTCCTCCTTATTTGTCACTTCTGGATGTGGTTTATGACAAAGCTACTGGGAATTCAAGGGTACCTTTTAGTACAGTTGCCCAGGGAATTAAATCTATTTTTTTCCCCAACACATCTCTCTTCCCTTCACAGCTCTGAGATTAATATCTTCTTTAGAATGCTTTTAAATTAAATCACAAACTCTAATCAATTACAGGCAACTAATGTCCAGATGTCTAATGTGTTGCCTGGTATGAGAAGCCGAAACCTTTGGCTCCAGGAGCCCTTTGGAGCTGAATTTATTTGAGTTAGGGTTTGCTCAGGCTGAGTTTGGGGAAAAACGCAAGCTGTGTTATGGAAAAAAGATTGCACGTTGGTGGAATTTAGTAGCAAGGCTAATTGGCTTGGTTTGTTCTTATTTGTGTAATGCCAGCTATTGTAAACAAGCTACTTTTATGCTGGAGAAGATCCACAAAGGGGTATTGTGCTTCTGGGACAGGAAGAGTAGTGGGTGTTGTGATGTTGCTTACAAAAACAGACCTAATGTATAATTTGTGTAAGGAGAAGCAGGCTGTCATCCCTTCAGCCCAGCAGCTTGAGGCATTGCTGATAGAGGAAGTCACCGTGTGTGTTTTAAATTCATTTTACGGGCTCGGGGCTGCTTTGAGAACGTAAAACTACAACTGGCCGCGCGCGTTAGGGCCAATCTTCCCCCGACTTGAACAGCTTGTGTTGGCTTCTGGCTCCAAACACCGACTTTCAGGCAGTGGGGAGGATTTGCCTTTCCTTACCCCCGTCTCAGCCCGGAGAGGCCCAGACAAAAAGGAACAGCATGTCTTTGAGCACATGCAAGTTGGGCATTGTGCAAGTTTCAGACGGGGGACTTCATGGAGCTGAGTGGACACAAAGGCGTGTCTGAGTTTCTGAGTCCCAGACGGTGTGATCTGCATCTTAATAGAAGAAAAATCAATTAAACAATCTTGGTAAATCCTTCCTAGCTTTAGGGCTAAGCTAGTTCTGGTTTATTACATCTTTTATTATCCTGCATCCCGAGGATAAAATCCTCTGCTTTTCTTCCTGGTCTTCCTTCGGGTTTTATTTGTGCGGTGTGACTTTTCCCTCAGACTGTGGTGTATTTCTAGTATCGATGCTTGTTCGTGAAAATAAATGATTTTTACACGTGATTAACACATAGGATATCTTAAATAGTCATGGAAGCAAATGCTAAGATTAAAAGTTTGGGTGTTTTTATGCTTGGGAGAGAGAGAGGGGAACAGTAACTTCTCGCTGCTTTCTCATCTGAGGCTGGCAGTAAAAACACTTTGTGGGTTACAAAACACAGGTTTGCCATTCCATGTTTCCATCTATTTAACATTTCCTCTGAGGCTTTTTTTCAGTTGCTTGTGGGGGGGAGACCTTTCTATAAGAAGAAGCAGAGGAAAAATGGGATTTTGGCTCAGGGCATCCCCCGGCCTGCAGGCCCGGGTGCGCCTCATGGAGGAGGCCCTGGTGTGCCCCATGGCGCCCGCCAGGCCTCGACTTCTCCCCGTTAGAAGCGTGTCTGGCAGGGCTGGGGGCCGAGGAGGGAGGTCAGGGTGCGTTTTGGCCTTACGGAGCACAATCGCTGTCAGGGTGTCTAGACAGACCTGATAAGGATATTAAAGGCTGACAAAGGAGCCCATTGTGGAGGGGTCAGGGAATCGGTCAAACGCGTTCGTTTTTCTCTGTTTGTCAGGTACACAAGGCTGCGGATAATAAGTTGTCTGGGGGCCAGAGTACATCTTTATTATGGAATGGAAGTGCGTTTGGTTAAAGGCAAGCTGTGGGTTTGTAAAGCTGCGTTTGACGTGCCTGCCTTTGGGGAAGGGGCTGCTCGGCATCACAGCCTGAGGTCTCTTGCGGGCGAGCAGCCGGCAGAGCTCGCAGCTCCCAGCTTCGTCTTTAGAAGCTGCTTCACGCTCTTCAGAGAAGTGATGATGAATTCCTACCAATTAACGCTCTGGAGCTTTTCCTAAAGAGACTGGCTCGTATTTGAATACTCTAATTTGTAAACTACTTACTTCATTAACGCGCCGCATAAAACAGCTAACGTTTTGAAGGCGGGTTTGTGTAAAGAAGATGTGATGAAACATCACTTAGCATCCATCTCTGGTAATGAATGTCTGTGTGTGCCAGACGCTAATCAATACAGCAAGCCTTTAATATCAGCCTTGCCCTCGGAGCAAGTGATTTATCACGGTTGTTGCTCATATCTGCTGGTCCGTGAAAGTCTTACCCTTTCTTTTTCTGCGTGTTTGAGTTATCTTAAATCTTGTTACGCTGACCGTGGTGTCTGTACAAGTGTGAAAAGTGTTGCTTTTTTTTCCCCCCTCAGAACCCCAGTAAAGAAATAGATGCTGATAACTACAGAGAAAAAAAAAAACTTACTAAGATAATGCTCATGTTTAGATAGAACAACGGAGGAGGTAAAATAATAATGTAGGAGTCAAAAAACCCCAGCCTCTGTTTTCAACTCCTCTCCTTTAAAATTCTTCTCACTTAAAGACAGTTGAGGCCCAACTAAATATAAGATTTGGAATTCAGTAGTAAGCTTCATTGAAAACAGCTTATCTGCACTTCTTAGCCTGAAGTTGGCGAGTATAAATCTCCACGCACAGGAAAATAAAGAAAGAACTGCATGAAAGCGCAGCTCTTGGCTCTGATCACTAGATCAGAACCCGAAATGGAGATAATTTAATCATTCAAGAATATTTTAAAATGCCCTTTGATACTTTGATGTCTCCTTACGTTGCTGTTTTCACTTCAGATCCATGAAAACAACTACAGTGGTACGTGGATGTGAGAGTGCCAGGTTCTTTTCATGCCGTGCCTGCAGCTCCTTTGATGCTAATGCAAGTAATCATTCTGAGCTTTTGTCATGAGTAAGATTCAGTTTTTCTAACTGACACGTTGCAGAGGAGAATAGCACAGGAAGACGAGCTTTTGCTGCGTATCAGCTTGTGAAAAGCTGGAGTTGGTACTTGTAACTGCAACGTGGGCCTGGCTGCAGAGAGATGCAGGAGCACCGATCCCCCGACTTCAGAGGGAAGGATGCTCTTGTGGTTTCTGTGCAGAGGAGACAGCTGTGGGAGGACTCAGAGATGGCTTTATCGGTCTTGAAAAGCATCTGGAGAATTTTTCAGAGTGCCAAAAATGTTGTCTTCTTCAGAGAGAAACATGATCCGCATTAGATGCTGGTGGATCTCATTAAACGTGGTGGCTGAAGTCACTTCAGGCACTGGAAGCAAGCCTGGTGGTTCAGAGCCGAGCCGACGGCTCTGTTTGAGAACGTTTCTATTCAGAGGTTTCAGACCGTGTGGTTATGTCGTTTCCTTGAGTTCTTGAAAGTTTGGGTTTCTAACTGAAGCTTTGCTGGTGAGACTGGAACGAGCTGAAACAGAGACCAGAGAAGAGCAAGGCAGCAGTGTCCAGGACCTCGCGCTGTATTTAGAGGGAGCTTGGAGTGCAGGTTGGGAATACTGGGGAAAAGAAAGAGCTTTCTTCTTCCTTCTTCCCTCTGCCTTCCTGTTTTAAAGGGAGTCTGTGCAAAGTATTTAAGTGACGCTCTGTGTTTTAAAAGGTTTAATGGGAATTGGCAAAGTTTGCTGCCTGGATATTAGGGCTATTTTCAGGGCGTGTTTTTAGTTAATGTTATAGAGGGAGAAATAATTTCCTGCATTAGTTGAATCACCAAAATGGTAGCAGTTCAAATGGCAAAATTAAGCACGATATATTAGGTATAGGTAGAGCTAGCAAAGGAAACCTGGTTTATATTTTGGGAACAGCCTGCATTGTATTCCAGATTCTGCCAAAATAAAGTAAAACAAATATGTTGAAGAGGGCATGCCAATGTTGCTGCAGTCTCCCATACGAGGACTGTTAGCTAATATTTGTAGAGACGCTCAGACACAGAATAAATAAGGGTGGGAGTGAGCTGTTATCTGTTTTTGTGGAAACAAACGTGAATTTGCTCTTCAGGCCAGCAGCCCTGCGAGATAACAAATCAGGCTCTGAATATATTCCTCTCAATTCTGCTTCTTCTATATGATATCCAGTTCTTTCACGAAGTGAATATGACTATATACTTCTAAAAATATTGAAGCCATTCTTTTTTTGTAGCGTGGGAGTTGCTGATAACTATTGTCAGTTAAATGTTGATTTCTGAGTTATACACACATCAGAGCAAAACAAACGGTCCTGTCGGTGCCGACTGTTAGCACAGGTGGGGAGATGCCTTTGTTGTTCCCAGTTCTGTGTTCTTTTTCTTTCCTTTTTGCTGCTCCTTCTATCTTAACCGTCAAAAGACCCTCTCTTTGAGGCAGTGTAGGAGGGTATGAGACAGAAAACCAGACTGGAATAGTAGTGCTGCTCTTTTTTCCCCTCACCATAGCTTTGGGAAGGGAGCAGTTCCCACCTCGTGGATGCTCGGGATGCCTTGCTGTTTGCAGGGTTCGTACAGCCCATGGTGTAAGCTCCTGTTTGGCCCTCACTCTGCCATTAAACCCTGCAGAAGTGTATCCTCTGCCGAACTTGTGTCTGACCATCTTGTTTTGTTCTTTTTTTTTTCTTTTTTAATTTCCATATGTTCCTAGGAACTGGAGAAGCTTGGGCTGCGAGATGACGTAGATCTGCACGTCTACGAAGTCCCAGTTGAATACCAGACAGTGCAAAGACTAATTCCTGCGTTATGGAAAAAGCACAGTCCACAAGTGAGTGAGTAAATGGAGGAGGAGAAAAGGCAGAGTAAATGGCTGACATCTGGCATCCTCACAGCAGCGAGCGTAACATGAAGTCACGTTTTAGCGTGTGTTTGGTTTTGTAGTCCTTTGCTAGATTTTTTTCCTCTTTTTTTTTTCTTTTTTTTTTTTCGTGAGAACGTGTGAATTTGTAGAATTTTATGGCGCAGAATAAAGTGTTCCAATTAATGGGAGCAGGCAGTGTGAAGAGGCCGCTGTAAAGGGCTGTCTAGACAGCTCCCAGTCGGTCTGTGCCCCCTCGGCTGTTCCGGCCGTGGATGTGCCAATGCTCATTTTGCCCCAAGTTAATTAGAAATTAGACCAGGAAGGTTCAAAACAAGAATCGTTCAGTGCTGGGCCCACAAGTTTGTTGATAAATTGTCTAGGTAGTGTGATACCCACACAAGGATTCAGGTGACGGCTCCACCGGCATTTAACTGGGAATAGTGGGCTGTGATTCTCCATCCTTTGTGCTTTGCTTTGTCTAACTCGTTTCTGTCCTCCTGTAGCTGGTGGTTCACGTGGGTGTCTCGGGTATGGCCACCACCGTCACCCTGGAGAAGTGTGGCCATAACGTGGGCTACAAAGGCTTGGACAACTGCCGCTTCTGCCCGGGCTCTCAGTGCTGCGTAGAAGGTGGCCCGGAGTGCATCGATTCCATCATTGACATGGACACGGTTTGCAAGAGAGTCTCAGCACTGGGGCTGGACGTCACGGTCACTATATCGAAGGATGCTGGCAGGTACGGGATGGCAGTGATGGATGGGGAAAAGAGATTCGTAGCGCCGTGCTTGTTCCCTCCGTGCTCAGTCACGAGGCCCCCACACTTTGTACGCTTCTAACAGGGCTGGCAGCACTGTCTGTTCTTCTGCAGTCACACAGTTGTGATGGGAAACACCGAGATTTTTACTTTTTGTTGTCCCGGCTGAGATTAAAGCAATTATAGACTCGCTACACCTGGCTCGCATCGCGCTTTTTATTGCAGGATGTTGCTGCAATGCTGAACGATAAGGACACAGGTTGTCCTGTCCTGCAGTTTGCGTGCCGTATTTGTTGCTAAATAAGCTCTGTTCTTATATTTCAGGTACCTCTGTGACTTCACTTACTACACTTCCTTGTACCAGAGCCGTGGGAGGTCAGCTTTTGTTCATGTGCCTCCTCTGGGAAAACCATACACTGCAGAACAGCTGGGTCGGGCCCTACAGGCTATCATAGAAGAAATGCTTGATGTTTTGGAGCATTCGGAAGACAAAATCAATTGTCAGCATGAACACTGAAAGGGGGCAGAAGCTCTCCTAGTATTGCACTTCCAAAACTTCCCCTGCTACAGACGTACCGGGGAAAACGGTCTGAAACGTACAGAACGAGAATTGGAGACCTCAAAAAATGAAAATCCCACTTCTAGAAATTGACGGTTTTTTTTTTGTCAAATGTGCACATTTCAGCCTAGGCGACGAAGGATTCGAGATCTCTTCTTTAAAACACCTGCGACTACTCATTCCTGAAGTGTGTGTGCGCGCTGTGCTTTATCCAGAGCTTGTCTGTTGGTCAAGTGACAGCTCCCAACCAGTCTCATGCTGTGCAGAGGGAAAGTTTCCCACCTGTACTCGGCGTTCAGGTGCAGGGAATTGATAACTCCATCCTCTAATGACTAGTTCTTAAGTCGAAAGCTTTGCTTTCATTTTGCTTTGTTTTTTTCCCTCTTTGGCCCGAATTACAGGTTCTGATGTGAGAGTATAACTGAGGATGGCAGGAGTGGAGTGGGTTTGCCTGTTATAAAACAGTTTGTTGGAGCTGAGGAGTCTTCAAAATTGCTTTTGAAATTGAAAGCGCATTCTAGTTGCTGATCTCTCACCCCGCTTCTCCAAGTATTAGTCGGGTCCTCGTTAATGTGCTGGTTAACTGCTAGCTGCAGATAGCAGGGGGGTGGTTTGGGCTCCTTTTGTTGCAGGAGATCACTGTTTTAGATACCGTACGAACCTACCTTGCGCCAAATACTTCCAAATGTCTTTTTTATTAGGCTCTCGATGCCACCTTCCTCACTCAAATCAACCATATACCTCCTGTACAAAACACATTGTTTCATATGTGTATAAAGCAAATCATTAGCGGTTAAATAGCTTTGCTAAAGGCCACTTTCTCCACAGGAGATCTTTATCGTAGACTCTTGGTGCTAGCTGTTATTTTTAAGGTGAAGGCTGACTAATTTATAACTTCCTTAGCTATGAACTTTCGTTCTCGTTAAAGGTTAGGCAAAGAGTAATGTTTAACTTAAATTCTGCGTTGCCACCTTGATTTATTATAGGCATAAATATGCTAACGTGTGGATTCAGAGACATTCTGCCAAATGAGATCTTCTAAAATCCTAAACCTCCTCCCCCTGTCTGGGAGCCAGAGGCAATGATTTGAGAACCAGGAATGCTGCTTAGGGTGAGTGTTCCCGGCTGTTTGTTAGTGCCCCCTCCCAATGGGAGGGTACGAAGCACTGCTTCTGGTGGGGGCTTTCCCAGGAATTCCCTTGGGAAAGCGTACCTGCAGGTTCTGAGCAGGACTTTAAAAGTTTCTGACACTTGTCGTGTGGGTTTGGTTCCAAATTACAAGACTCCAGTGAAGGACAGGTGACGTTAGGTGGGAACAGACCCCAAACTGGTCATCGATGGCCAGTAGGTCTTATCAAGGAGCCATTTAAATGAAGAGGTCTGTGATTTGATTCTAATGCTATTACAAATATATATAAATATATATATATATAAAGCAGCTTTTTGAAATGTTGTAGAATATCCTTATTTTAATTTTTCTAATTATGAATGATTCTGCTATAGTATCTCTCAGTGAGAGCTGCCACTAACGTGCTGTTTTCCAGTAGAAGTCTAGTGATGACAGAGGAAATGCCACTTCTCCTCGTAAGCCTTGCGCAAGGGCGAAGACTTCTGCAGTTGCAGTGACTTTGCCAAGGGGATCTGGGTATGAAGATGTTTGGTTTACCGAGGAAATTCCCTCTGTACTTAGTGTACAGGCTTTCCTGATCAAAAGAGTTTGCCTTCAAAGTAAATGTTCTCTTTTGCATTCGAATACGAAGTAGCACTTGTCAGATCGTCGGCAGGCAGGCAGGCTTTCTGATTAGTAATTTATTATATTTAATATTTTGTTTAAATATTCGTGACTTGACACGGTTTTGCAAATAGTTGAGCTACTTATCCCCTTGTAGAGTTCTTCCTTTATCTGCTAAGAAGTTCTTTGTCTTCGGTGTATCCTAGCTGCTAAACTTTTAAGAGATTCATGTACCTGGCTACGTTCAGCGATCGATTTAAGTCATTTTCAGTGTTGCTATTTAATTTACGTGTGATGTAGTCGCGGATGAAAGGGGAGTGGGAGACCTGCGGGGTTGAAGTGGACACAGGACCTGCAGCATTTGTGTGTCGAGGTAGGAGGGATGATGCAGATCCCTGCCTGGCCTCGAGCTCTGTCCACAAGCAGAGTCCAGGCGTCCCCTGTGTTTCAGCAGGTTCCTGCTGCTCGTTCAGGCTTCCTTTGGGGCCGCCTGGGACATCCCTGACGGGAGCACGGCGCAGTTCACCCGGGGATGCTCGTGGTGGGTTTGAGGAAGCTCCAAAACGCACCAGCAGGGAAGGCAGCGGCTGCTTTTGGGGATGTGGCTCTGCAAATTAGCTTAATCAGCCCTCGGAGTATTTCCTGCTCAGCGTCTGCCCTCTTCCCAGAAGTGTCTCGGGTCCTCTCAGGGGGAAAGCCTTGAGCTGGCTTCTGCGACTTGTGTTTGTCCGAGGCCTGCGGTAGCTGACCTGCTACGTGCCACTGTGGACATCTCCTTTTCAGAAATCCTTCGAGCATTCCTTGCAGCCTTTCCTCGTAACCCGTTTTCGTGAAGCTCCCCCGTGGCCGGGTTCTTAGAAAGCATAATTTATTTTATAATCTTCTGGCTTTTTGAGAAGTAGTCCTCAGAGATCGTGTGTGTAAGGGGTGTCTTGGTGGTAGAGAGATTTTGTATAGTGAAACTTTTTAATGCCATTAAGCTAATTTTATTTAATCTGACCTAAATTAAGTATTTTTTTTTGAAAGCTTTTTGTTAAATCCATTAATTCTTGCCACTTTTCGTATAGGTGCGTATTTTCTTTGGAAGTATCACATAAAAATGGATGCAGAGCTTCAAAGAGCTGATGCTTTGTGTACTGCTTACTGTCTGCTTTCTCTTCCAGATCATCAATAAATAGAATTTGCTAATTTGCACTGACTGGGAGACCTGTTGCCGACTACAAAAAGCTTTTGTGCTAGTGAGTAAGCGTAGGAAGTTCAGGTTTAGTGTTAATTACAGTGCCTGCAATTTATAACATGTGAAAGCTGATGAAGTTTTTAGGGTCCTGTGACTGCAGAATTGTCTCTGGTGATGCACGTCACTGAGGAACGGGGGTGAGAATATTTTGTGTGTTAAGAGAGAATTGGGGAGGTTCCAATGTATCGGGTCTGATGTCATTTTATCTGCTTGCCAACAGCGTGGAGTAGGAATTGGCTCGTGTGTTGGTGAGGTTTGGTGATGACAATTTAATTGTTTCAGTTCTTAAATGCTGTGGAGGACTTTGAGGAGCTCCAGATACCCGGATACTCCTTTGTCGCTTGGTGACTGTGATGTCAGGAGATTCTTCCTTTGAATTAAACGCGGTAATCTCTTTTATGAGACACAGCAAAACCAGAAAAAAAAATAATCCTGTGAACTTGAAAGCTTCTTTGCCTTGTGGGGATGTGACTGAAGGCAAACACAGAAGCTGTTCGTATTTTTGGGGCACCTCTGTGCCAAAATCCATAGGAATCCCACGAAGGAGTTCGCGCTTATTTGGAGTATTCCACAATCTGATTGTCTCCTCTTAAACGTGGTGGAAGTGGGAAGGGATGAAAAGGTCATGAGGATGGTTAGAGGTGTTGAGAGTGGTTGGGACATGATGCAGCCGATCGGAGTCCCTCGCGGAGGGACCTGACTGAGGCCGTTCAGAGGTTTAGGGCTTGATGAATGCTAGCTTGCTCTGCTTTCACCCCAAAGACGAGGCGTCCAGAGTAAATGTAGCAGGAATGCTGACTCCTGGCAGAAATGGGGAAGGCGTTTGGTCTGCAGGCAGCCCCGCATCGTGCTGCGGCACTGGGAGCACTGGGACGGCCGCGCTGAACCGGCTCCGTCTTGTGGGGTTGCGCCGAAATGCGTGGTAAGTCAGGTAGGGAACTGACCTCGTGTTTACTCACCTAGGCTTAGATGTAGCATCCGAACTCTGTGCGTCTCTCCTGCTGTTGTGCAGGCAATATTTAACCTCCCAGTGCCTCGGTCGGCTGGCAAAAGGGGATTTGTTGCGGGCCGCTCGCGGCGTGCCGGGAACGAGGGCCCGAGAGCTTCCAGGCCTGCAGACGCCCAGCTGGACAGCACAGACTCCCCGTGTCGCTGTTCCTGTTAACGAGAAGTCTGAAAAAGTTATAATTACTGAAATTTCTCCCGGTACTCACATAATCTTTAAGTGTGATATTTTGTTGACCTCGTGTGCGGCCTTTCCTAGGCAGCGGAGGGAAGGAGTGGCAGGAGGCGCTGCTCAGAAGCAAAAGGAGGAAAACCTGTGGGTGAGTTCAGCTGCTGATCCCCCGCTAACACGAGAGCCTGAAGCAGTTGTTACGATCTGACCGTGTTATTCCATGGTTTAATTAGTCGTGACTTGTGCATCTTCTTTAAATTACAGCGTGCTTCTAAATCTAACCACGCGGTCTGTGCTCAGACACCGAGCCGCTCTAAAAATGAGCGGTGGTGTTGGACTGGAAACCAGGACGTTTTAGGTGTAGGCAGTACACTGGTGTGGCGGTGTTTTGGTTTTTAATTCTGACTTTCAGATTTCATCCTGCAGTGCAGACATTAGAATTATTGCCAATTTTTTTGTACTCCTAGAGCGTACTTCCACCAAGTAACCTCATTCCTGTTGTCTACTTGCTTCGATATACTATCCAATAATAATATTTTGATGAGAAATTTCAGAGTTGCAAAGGCTTTTTACAAATATTTTTTGTTGGCTTGGATAAAATACCCCTAGTTGCTACTGTAAGTACCCGTCTTAAAATAACGTAGGTGGATTTGTCCTTTTTTGCACCAGAAACCCCAATGTTTTGTGGTATAAAGTGCACTTTTTCTTAAAACTTGTCTTCATGTCTGATTAGTGTCTTACGTGACTGAAGTGAGATTCTGCTGACCAAAGCAGAAACAAAGCTGAGGACGTCGTTAATTCTTCTTTGTATTAATTAAAACCCGAGATCTGCTTCTGGTCCGTCTGCTTTAAGACAAAGTAGAGAACAAAATGCCTCCCCGTAGATAGGAATTAAATATAGGAAATGAAACTATACACTGCCCTTAAATGAAACTCCGTGCTACTGAAGTACACGTTCAGGTTTTTATATTGCACCAGCTTCTTAAATTGCAAATGTTTACTTTGATTAAACAGGGAGTGCCTTGTCCTGTGCTGGGCTCACTTTTGGGAAGCAGAGTGGTGGCGATGGGGACGGATGAGCCTTTTGCACATGGGGTGGGTGGAACGACTGGGCTTTCATCACGGGGAGAAGCTGCTGAGCTCGCTCAGCACCCCCTTTACCCAAGTATGCTCTTCAGAACCTGCACTGAATCGAGCTCCAGGTTTTCAGAAACGCGCTCAGACGTGAGAAATTATAAAAATCAGAGTATTTGCTACTTAGTTGGTTAGCTTGGCCAAATCCTTTGAGGTCGTTCTGTCCATTCTTCGAGGTGACACATTTCTTCTGGGCTCGGATGTGCATGTTCCAGCATCACTCCACCTTTCGGGTCCTCCTTTCGGGTCCTCCTCTCGTTACTCGTGGTGAACCACGCGGTGTCTGTCCGGGTATCTCAGGTGTTGCCAATCTCATGCTCATCAGGGCTCTTGGAGCTACAATTAGGAATCCGTCGGGGCTTCTGTTTTTCTCAGTGTGTTCTTGCAGTGCCTTGTAAACCCAAACAATCTCGTGTGTCACAAAAGGGCTGTGTAATAAAGAACCCGTAACAGACTTTCGGCTTGCTATGACTAGACTGGACTTTGTAACTGAAAATTTAAACTGATGTTTCAAAGTAAATAAAGAGTTTAACTCTGACTGGTGGTCTTCTTGAACAGTCTGTGGTCGGTGTGTGCTGTTGGAGGTGAGTCCCTGGGCTGCTTGGATCTCCTGCCCTGCCCTTTATCTTGCTGGTTTGTTAAAAATTGGTTCAGAATTGGTCTGTCGCTCCGTTACGTTCTGCGATCTGATCCAGAGAGAAAATTTACCTCGAGGTACAAAGGAAGAACATAGATAAAGCCAGAATACACGGAGTGTTGCACCGAGATACCACTTATGAAAATATTGTTCAAATTTGCTGATAGTTAGATACAGAGGCCCGGGGATTGTCCTCCCCTGACTTGATGAAGACTCTTGAAAGTAACGCAGCAGCACGGTTTGTTCCTGAAGAGCCAGAAATTTGGGGAAGCAAAAGTCACTTAAGGCATTCCTTTGCAAGCTTGAAACTTACCCGTTTCACTAAGAATTCCTGGAGGCAGTGCTGAAGAGATCTGACAAACAACCCCCTTCGTGCTTCTCTCCGACCAGTCCTGCTCAGATTTTTGTTTTGTTTTGTGTAAGGCAAGAGCTTGGAGAGCTGAGTTTGGAGCCTCTGCCCATCACCTGCTGGAATCAGGGCAAGACTACCTGCTTTTCCACACCCCGTGGCGTTAAACAAAAAAACTCCTATTTCCTCGTTAGATGAGGAATCTGTAGGGCCCAGTCCCCCCAGCAAATGTTTCTGGCTTCCTGCGAGCTGCTCACAAGGGGCATAAGTGCTGAGGTAATGGTAAAGCACGGGTAACGTGCTGGTGACCCCTGAATCTCTTTGGTCTTTTCCAGATCTGCTAATGAAAAATGAAAATCTCCTGGCTTTGTGCGCCCTTTGCTGTCCCCACGTGGGTCTCGGTGGCGATGGCAGCTGGGGAGGTTCCTGCTCCATCTCTCCGGTGGTAGGGACTTTCTGCACCCTTGGGTGATGCAGGCGTGGTGAACCAAGCAGCAGAAGGCACAAAATCCAGCACAGGCTCTCGAGCAGCGTGGCATTGCGTGTCCCAGTCCCTGGGATCGTGCCCTTTCCCCCGAGCTCTCTCCAAGAACACCTCCTCGCCTCGCTGGGTCCCTCCGGTGCCATCGGTAGTGGGGCTGCTGCCATCAGGGTGACACAAGGTGCCTTCAGCAGAGAGCCCCGTGGCCACTGGTCCTGACTGGGAGCAAACTGGGGACGTGGGGAGAGCTGGTGTGATGCCCGTGCCACCAGATGGTGCTGCCAGACAGCCGATGCTGGCCGGACAGACAGACAGACAGCGGGCAGGATTTGTCCCGGTGCTCGTTGCCAACGGCTGGGGCTGGAGCAGCCACCCCAGGGATGAGGTTTCCTTCGGCAGCCCCAGCTCGGGAGCTTCTGGTGGCTGTGATGGGAGGAGAACTGAGCATCACCCGGCCCAGGAACGGCACCTGGCACCTGAAACAGCCAGGGGAGATTGCACCAGGCTCCTGACTCAGCCCTTGTGCCCGCAGCGGGCTGGGCAGCCCCATTGCTGCTGCTGCAGAGGGCAGGAGGCTGCCCCAGCGCTTGGATGGGGCTCAGGAGCACATCCACGAGGAGCTCCTGGCACAAAAGCCGCTCTGTGAGGTCTCGGCGTGCCCCCAGCCCTGTGGTTTGTGGCTGGAGAGGAGATCAAAAAGGAAAAATGTGCGGGTTTTGTTGGACCCCTGCTTTTTCCCTACGTTTTTGATGTCCAAGCTCAGTTTGGGCACATTTATTTCCCAACCTGCCCCGACCAGCCCAGCCCTCTGGTCCTCCTGCGCGGCCAGGCACTGAATTATCCCTAAATTTATCCCCTTCCCAGTTGCTTTTATCCCCCTGGCAGCTGCCCGGCGCTGACAGGGTGCTGGGGAGGCCAAAGCCCTCCCTGGCCGTGAGCCGCAGCACGTGCAGCCGCGTGAGCTGGCGCTGATGAAATCATGCTGTAACTGCCTTTACAAGGTGATAAGCCTTTCCTGCAAGGTGCTGTTCCCGGGGTGATGTCACGCAGCCCTGTGCTGATGAGGCCGTTTTGAAACCTGAACTCTCTGCAGGGAGAGGTTCGGGCTCGTGCTGGACGCCGCGCGGCTCAACCCGGCGCATCCTCGGCTCGCGCTCCTGGGCTGCAAATCCCCGGGGAACCCCCTCAGTGGGGTGGATCCCAATCGGTCTGAAACATTTGCTTTCTGTCTCACAACGTCCTCATCTCGCTGGGAGCCTGCTCTCTTTATTTTCTTCCTCCCCTGCCCCAAATCCCTCTGAACTTGCCCTAAATGAAGTGGGATTTTTGGGCAGCGCCCAGCTGGCTGCGCGCCCTCGGCGCATTTCCCCGGCGCGTGAATCGAAGCCAGCAGGGTGCCCACCCTCCTCCTCTCCACCGTGCACCCAGGGGCTCCCCGGGGTGCAGGAATGGCTGCAATTTCCTGCCCCACAGGCACGGGACCGAAATTTTGGGGAGCAGCAGCAGGTCCCGTGGTGTGGCTCTCGCTGCCTCTCGCCCTGACGGCTGCACAGGTGGGTGAGGGACGGGCACCGCAACGCCCGGCTCCAGGTTTCTGGGAGGTGGTCGAGGATTTAACCCCCCCACTCTGCTGTGTGCTTGGGTTTGCTTGGCCAGATCTCAGCTGAGCAGTGGCAAATCACGGAAAGCTTCTCTTGCCTGTAGGATTTCCACCTCCCCACCCAACGAGCTGTTCTCGATAGCCTATAACTTTATTTCTGGGGCTTTCTCAAAAAAAAAAAAATCCAAGCCCGGCCAAAACCGCCTTGTCCTTTGGTGGCAGATTTGGTGCCCAGGCAGAAACCTGGGCAGATTTCATTCTCATGATTCATCCAAGCTATGGATGAAGCCATCCAGGCTCGGTGCTGCGGGGTTTTGGGGAGCTCTCTGTGCTCTCCTTCCTGCAGTGCCTCCTGAGCGCTCCTCTGGGACGTGTCCCGGCGCTGGGGACAGGACCGGGAGCTTCCCCCAGGCACACCCCAAGGTTGGTGGCTTGGGGACATCGGATGGGACATCGGAGGGGCACAGCACGGCCCTGCTTCGATGGGGAGAGTCTCCTGACATTAAAAATCTTCTCCCCAAAGCCTCTTCTCAAACACCACGCTGGGCTCAGCCGGGGTGAGCTGCCCCAAATGCTGGCGGTCCCAAATGCCACCAACCTTCGTGTCCCAAGGGGAAGCGTCCCTGCAAACCCAGAGCATCGCAGAGCGTGGACCCAAACCCTCGTGCCCCTGCCGTGCGAATCTGTCCGCCGGGGCCGGGCGGGATGCTTGCAGCACGCAGGAAACTTTCTTGTGCTGAGGCCGATGATGTAAGCAGGTGTTTGGGGCAGCAGCCGGGGATTTCCATTTTTGGCCATGGGATTTGAGTAATTTCCTGTATTGCATGGGCAAAGGGGTCTGGGAATCCGAGTTAATCTTTGACCACGAGTGCAGTCAAGTCAGAAAAGTCTTTTCCAAGTGGAGCAGAAGCCTCGCTTTTTGGCAAATGCCGTGAACAGAACAAAAGGGGGGGACGCGAGCCCAGCAGCAGCAGCACAAAGGTGCTCGTTGCTCACCTGATCCGGCCTGGTTGGGTTTTGTTTAGAACTGGCTAAAGGTCGGCAAGATTTCCATTGTGCTTGTTCATTGTGACGTGGGGAAGGCACGAGAGCAGCACCGGCCATCCCCAGCCGCTGTGGCTGAGCTCTCCGTGCCCATTTCCTCACCTGGAAAGAAACAGGAGCCTGAAACCTCCCCGCTGCGGGCTCGTGCATGATGCTCTTGGCCTCAAACACCTCCTGAGAAATCATCACCCACCTCGCTGCAGGGCTTTGCAGGAAACCTCCCCCTCCAGCACCCGAATTTCCCACCAGGAGCATCCCCAGCAGGCTCCGAGCTCGGCTGCGACACCGGGACCCCGAGCCCGGCCCCTGCGAGGTTTTCAGCCCTCCAAGATTTTTGGCAGCAGGGGCTCAGCAGCGTGCGGGGCAGCTCGGTGCCTCTGCCGCCATCCCAACCCCTGCTGCCAAAAATCTTGGAGGGCTCCTCCCTGCCCGTCCCCGCAGCACCCCTCGGCTCAGCACCGGGCAGGACGGCGACGGCACCGGGTAGACGTGAGCGACGCTCAGGGTCCTGCTCCCTCTCCGAGCCCTTCTCCAGCTTCTCCAGCACTGCAGGGCCGGGGCTGGGCGGCGTCTGGTGGGGAAGTGGCAGCTGAAAGCGTTCCTCCTTGGGGCACTGGTTCTCAGCTCGCAGCGGGGCCGCTTCCTGCGGGGCCGCCGGGCTCAGGAGATGGCCCCCACTGCGCTCGGGGCTGGACCGCATCCTGCCCAGAGGTGGGGACAGGAGGCAGGGTGGTTATTTACGTCCTGCTGGGCTCAGCAGCTCCCGCTTTGAACTTCTTGCTGGGCTTTTCGCCGGCCCGTTCCTCGCCGGCCTCCACGGGATGCTCCACCTGCTGCTTCAGTCGTCCAATCTCCCCGTTTCCACCCGTGGTAAAGGTTGGATAAATCCAATATTAAAATAATTAATTAAAATACGGGTTGGCCGAAGGAGAGGGAAGGAGGAGAAGATGCTCCCTATGCTCACAGCCGAGGCTTTGTTCCAATAAAGCATCTCGCGGGCTGGTGAGGACACGCCGGGAAGTTTCCTAACGGGTCACTCGGCACCCACAGCCGCTGCAATTTAAGATAATTTTTATTGCTCTTGCCGGCCTGTAAATCTCCGACTTCACCGCCTGGCGCCTTTTGGGGAAAAAACATCCGGCTTCGGCCAACTTTGATGCTCCCCACATGCTGCCCCCCGTGCGTCAGCCGCGGAGGGGCCGGTGGCACGCGGCGCGCCCACGGCTCAGAAAATCGTTGCAAAAGCAGAACTGCAAAATTGTAGAATTTGCCGTGTCTTGCTCAACGGCCAGGCACGACGTGATGTTTTTTGTTTTTTTTTTTTGGGGGGGGGACATCTCGTTCTACACCCACACAGCTCAAAATTTGGAGGATTGCTCCGGGGGCTGCGCCGCGGAGCTGGAGATGCTCAGGGACGGCACGGTGGCGCGGTGCCTTGAGCAGCCACTGCTGGCCCCGCAGAGCTGCTCCATCGCAGCCTCCTTTGTGCCTGTCCCTGTGCCTGCTATGGGGACAGCAGCGGTGCCATGCCACCCTGCCAGGCCCCAGGCCAGCACCCATGGGTGCTGAGCTCTCCGTAGGGCGCAGCGCTGGAGGAAAGGTGGCTCCAGCCGCGACGCCGCTGAGGTTTCCTCGGGAGCCGCGTGTGGGATCTGTTCCCAACCCAGAGGAACCAAAAGTGGGGCAGGAAGAGGCTCTGCTCAGGGAAAGGCAGCGTGGAGGCAGGTTTTTTTTTTTTGGGGGGGGTCCCCGCCTGCTCCCCTTTATCCCCCCATCCAGAGCAGGGGTGGAGCGGGGCGATCCCCTGCACGTGACACTGCTCGTGCTGATGAGCTGACGGTTTCACGTGGCTCCGGGTGAAACGTTTCTTCTCCTTTTTGCCTCGGGCAAACCTCGAGAATCTGGGTGAAAAAGGCAGGAAGGATGCTTGAACCCGTGCTCCCGAGGAGGAGCTGGAGATAAACAGAGCTAAATCCCGGGCTCAGGGTAATCCCCCCACGGGAGCAGTTAAGGACCGGGCGCTTGGCTCGCCTGCAGGAAATTCGGCCTCGTGTGCCCCAGGTCCCCAGGCACAGGAGGACAGCGAGGGGCTCATCCCCCCAGGGCTGGGCTCGTGTCCCCCCTGTGCTTGTGGCTGAAGCATCCCTTTGGAGATGGGGTGGACGGCCCCGTGCTGGCTCAGCCTCGTGTCTCGCCTCCGTTTTGGGGGCGATTGCCAGGTTCTGCCCCTCACCGATCCCCCGGGGCTCAGCCCATCTCCCTGCCGCCCCGATAAAAAGCTCGCACTGATCCCCACGGAGCTCCTTGTGCCGTGAGAGCCCCACCGACGCATCCCTGCGCCCTTCCCGGTGTCTCCACCACCTCCTCCAAGCGAGGATCCCGTGGCTCCGGCTCTCCTTTGGGCTCGCCTGCGCGCGGGCAACCCCAGCTGGACCCGTGCCACCGCGGCGTGCCCGGCACCTTCCCGGCTGCCCTCAGCAATGATGCAAACACCGCCCGGGCTTACTTCAGGAGGGAACCGGAGCAGGGGCAGGGAAGTGCAGCAAAGCCGGGCTGCGGTGTCGTCAGCCGGGAACCTCCCGGCTTTGGCTTTTGGAGAAGTTCAAACACCGACCTGCTGCCTCCCGCCCGCACGTCTTGGCACGAGCCGGGCTTCCCAGCTGCCTCCCCCCCTGCTTTCCGCTTCCCCCTTTCTGCAGGGCAGCGAGAGTGGCACGAAGGAAGGGGCCCCAGCGGGCACCTTGAGCCGTGAGCGTGGCCAATTTGCCAGGGGAAAAGGAGGGAGATGAGGACACGGGGCTGGACGTGATGCCGGCCACGGCACCCGCCTGCCCGCACACCTTGGTGCTCCCCTGTCACCCCCTGTCACCGCAGGGACACCGCATGCCACCTGCGAGGCCACCAGCTGTCCCCAACAGCCCCGAGCCCCCCGGTACGGCGAGGGGAACCCCTGCAGCTGCCCGCCACCAGCAGAGAGAGCGGGAGGTGGGAAACGAAGCGAGGCAGCAGGAAACATTCCTCGCCTCCCCGCCGCGAGCAGCCCGGGCTTTGCGCTGCCCCGGCCGCGTGCTCGCCGCGGCGTCACCCACGGGCAGCCCTGGGACGGGGAGGGAGAGGAGAGGAGGGGAGGGTGAGGGGGGGGAGGGCGGGCAAAGTCCCGCTCCTATAAAGCCAGGTCTGGTCCTCTTCATTCATTCTCCTGGCGGCATCGATAAGAGCCGCCCGCGGAGCCTTTGCGCAAGAGGTTTTGCAACTGGGGCCGCTCGGTGCGATGCTGCCGGGCACGCTGCGGGGTCTGGGGGTCGCCGCCGTCTGCCTGCAGCTCCTGCTGCTCCTGGGGGGCGCGGAGCCGCGGCCCCACAGGTGGGACGAGGAGCGGCTGCAGGTGGAAAGCATCAAAAGGAGCATCCTGGAGCGGCTGGGGATGCCCGCGCCCCCCGCCCCGCGGCGCAGGCTGGACCAGGAGAGCATCAGGAGGGCGCAGCAGCACTACGAGCAGAAGGTGGCCGAGCTGATGGGGAACCGCAGCCGGGAGGAGGTGGCGGTGGCGGTGGCCGGGACCAGGAGGCTGCACAGCCTGACAGCCAGCCGTAAGTAGAGGTGGCCCCGTTGCCATCGGGAGACCCCCCCCGTGGGCTCTGGGTTCGTGCTGGGGTGACATGTCCTGCCACGGGGTGACATGTCCTGTTGTGGGGTGACATGTCCTGTCATGGGGTGACATGTCCTGCTGTAGGGTGACATGTCCTGCCATGGGGTGACATGTCCTGTCATGGGGTGACATGTCCTGCTATAGGGTGACATGTCCAGCCCCGTCCCTGAGCCGCATCCCGCGCGCTGCCCCAGCATGTGCTAGGACATGATCGGGCATGAATCCGCTGCTGTCACCTTCCTCCTCCTCTTCCTCCTCCTTCTCCTCCTCCTCCTCCTCCTCCTCCTCCTCCTCCTCCCAGCCGCTTCCCCTGCTCGGGCCGGGGGAGGAGTGGCCGTTTCCAGCTCTTTGGCTGCAAAACGCAAAGATTGGTGAATTCCAGATAAAAGCGGGTTCTGCGGTGCCGCCCGGTCCCTCGCCTCCCGCTGCTCCCTGCGGCCGGGGCTTTAACCAAACCTGGGGGAATCGGGGGTTATATTCGGCTGCTGCTCGGGCTGGGGGTCCCCGCGTGTCCGGCACCCCCGGGGGTGGAGGCTGGGGATGGACCCTGCGGGGTTGGGATCCCGCGGGCTGCGGGCGATTCCCCGGAGGTGTCCGCGGGGCAGCTGCGTGGTTTGGCTGCCGGACAAGGAGCTGACCACAAGGCTTGACTCAGGGCTGGATTTCCAGCTCTTACATCAGCTCTCCTTCCTGTCCCCGCAGTGCGACACCGGACAGAGCCCTCTCAAGGAGAGCAGGACCCCCACGGTGACCAGGACCCGCGGGGTCCCTACCGCTACCACCTCGTCGTGTCCCGCACGGAGGCTTTCCACCGGCGCCTGCGGGTGGTGCAAGCAGAGCTGAAGCTCTTCAAGCAATCCCTGGGCTCAGGGCAGCCCCAGGTCAGCATCTACACACCGGGGGGACCCGGGGGAGCCCCCCAGCTCCTGCAAACCCAAAAGCTCGACCCCGACACTCCAAGCGTGGACCTGACGGCGCCCGTCCAGCGCTGGGCTGCCGGTCCCGAGGCCAAGCTGCAGCTGGAGCTGGCCTTCACCACCAACATCTCGGCCTCGCTGGTGGGCTCAGGAGCCGAAACATCGGTGCTGGAGGTGGAAACCCTCGAGGCCAAGGTGCCGAGGGCCCGGAGAGCCCGCGGGCTGGACGAGGAGTGCAGGAAGAGCGAGGGCAAGTGCTGCCTCAAGTCGCTGAAGGTGTCCTTCCAGGACATCGGCTGGTCGGACTGGGTGATCGCCCCCAACAGCTACTACATGAGGTTCTGCGAAGGCTCCTGCCCGCACAACTACAAGCCGGCCAGCATGCACGCCCAGATCAAAGCCCGCATGCACTCCCTCTCCAAGGCCACCCCGGCGCCCTGCTGCGTGCCCGCCGCCTACGACCCCATGGTGCTGATGCACTACGACGGCGAGGGCAGGCTGGTCTCCACCGTCTTCGAGGACATGCTGGTCACCAAGTGCCACTGCGCCTGAAACCCTCACCTCTGGAACAGATGGGGACCCCCTGGGTGGTGGCAGAGCCCCCCCAGAGCACCAGCACACCCAATAAAGCAGACCCAGGGGACGAAACGTGCACGGAACGGCTCAGCCCCGTCCCGAGGACACGATCCCTCCTCCAGTCTCCAGCTGGGATCACTGCCACTCCACAGGCCACCGTAACTTATTCACCCTCTCCTCCCTTATTTAAAGCATTTTTTATTTGGTAGCCGGGCTCTTCCCACCGGAGGCAGGACGGGCACGCCAGCGGGGCTGTCCCCAGGTGGCCGCAGCGCGCCCCAGTGCCCGTTTTCCTCTGGTTCCAGACTTATTTATACGCCTCTTATTTATTGCTAACTTATTGTATCACGCGGCGAGAGACGTTCTTGGGAGTTTGTTGGTTTTGTTTTTTGTTTTTTTTTTGTTTTTTTTTTTTTTTTTTTTTTTTTTTTTTTTTTTCTTTTGTATTTTGTATATTTCCATAAAACAGATCGCTGTAGCAATGGAAACCAATAAAGTGATGGGAACCAGGCTGGTGGTGGTGCTGAGCTCGCCGGGGCGCACGGGACCCGAGCCCTGCGGTGGTCCCCGTTGTGTCCCCCCACCCCCAGCACCCACGGCCATCCGGGAGGTGGCTTCTCACGGCTCTGCCTGTAAATCCTCTGGCTTTCCGGGGTCAGGCCAGCCCCATCCCTGCCCCGCGAGCCCAGCGGGTGAGTAATCCCTGGGCGATGGTCCCAGGGACCTTTGGTTTGTTTGTGGCCTTGAAACGGGTGCTGGGTGCAGCCTTGACCCCGGGGCCATCGGGCTGGGAAGTGGCTGCTGCCACTTCCAGGCTCCTGTGGCAACGGGACCGGGGGACAGGGGCATGGGATGGGGGGACCCCCACCCCGGGGATGTGGGCTTTGGGGGCATGGGCTTGAGGGATATGGGGTAGGGGTCCTCCACCCTCGGGATGTGGGGTTTGGAGGCCAGAGCTTGAAGGCTGTGGGATATGGGGCCTACCACGATGGGGGCGTGGGGTTTGGGGACCAGGGTTTGAGGGATGAGGGGCATGGGGATGTGTCCTTGAGGGTCCTGGAACCTCCGTTCCAGGGCACGGGCTGTGAGGGGCTCTGGGGACCTTCCTGGGGACCTCACGTGGCTCTGTCAGGTTGAAGTTGACAGCCTGCAGACCAGGAGCTACGCGTGGGATTTGGGGCAGTTACAACATTTCACGCGTCACGGTGGAGCAACACCGAGACCCGCACAGGGCTGGGAGGGCACCTGGGTGCGCCATGGCCCCACGTCCCCCTTCCCCTCCAGCCACATCCCAGGGTTTGTACCCTCGCAGCCATGGCCTTGGAGATCTTGCCCCAAAGCGGTGCCTTTCCTCTTTACCCCAAACTGACAGATTTGGCAGGAAAACAGCAAGGTTGATCCCATTTCCTGGGTGTCCCCAACCACCGGTGCGTCCCCACGTTCACGGCCACCCCGACACCCCAAAAGAGGAGCCGCACGCCGCGGGTGCCCCACGGCACCCAGCCCTTACTGGGAACCCGATGCTCCCAGCGGGGTGTGGGGGGGACCCCCTGCACCCCTAACCCAGCCCTGGGGACCCCCGGGGACCCCACATCTGGTGGAAGCCACCCGTCACCGTCCCCTTGGTGCAAAGCCCGGGGAGAAGCGGCCGCTTCCGCTCCCCATCCCGGGCAGGAAACGAGTGCAAAGCAGTTTTGCTTTAATTGCAAAAAAAAAAAAAACTAACCCAAAACCCAACCCTCTGCTTCCCCATCACGGCCACCGGGCAGCTGTGACCCCCCCACCCCTGGGGTCCCCTCAATTGTCGGGGACGACGTAGACCTCCTCGTTGGGGGGCCCCGTGTTGGCGTAGATGGGGTGCTCCCCGGCGTCGCTCTCCATGAAATAGGTGTCGTCCGCGGGCACCTGCGGGCTGGGGGCACGGGGGGGTCACCGGGGGGGGGAAATGTCCCCCTCCTGTCCCACCCCGAGTGGCTCTGGGGGCTCAGCGGGGGTGAAAGAGAATGGGTTTGGCACCAAAAGTGCCCGGTCTTTGGGTTTGGTGGGGTGGGGTGGGATGAGGATGAGGATGAGGATGGGGTGGGATGGGGATGGGGATGGGGATGGGGATGGGGATGGGGATGGGGATGGGGATGGGGATGGGGATGGGGATGGGGATGGGGATGGGGATGGGGATGGGGATGGCATTGGGATGGGGATGGGGATGGGATGGGATGGGATGGGGTGGGATGAGGATGGGGATGGGATTGGGATGGGATGGGGATGGGATGGGATGGGATGGGATGGGACGGGACGGGACGGGACGGGACGGGACGGGACAGGATGGGATGGGATGGGATGGGATGGGATGGGATGGGATGGGATGGGATGGGATGGGATGGGATGGGGACAGGACAGGACATCATTGCATAGGACTGCACGATGTGGCACAGCAGGGTTTGGACGCCACATTATTCCCGTGCCAGGTGCTCACCTGTACTGCGCCTGCTGCCACCCCGGCGTCCCTCCGTGCGCGGGGGCCGTGCTGGTGCCCACGCAGGGGCTGATGAAGACGTTCTCATATTCGGGTGCCACGCTCACACCCGCAGCAGCAGTGGCGGTGGTGGTGGTGGCAGTGGGGCCGCTCTCACCCCCGTGGCTGATGTACCGGGGCTGCCCGTGGGCCCCGGCGGACTCCTGCTTGCCCCATCCCGCGGCGGCGGCCGCCTTCCTCCTCCGGCGGCACACGGCGACGCCGACGGCCACCGCCACCAGCACGGCCACCACCGCGGCGGTGGCCCCGACAGCGGCGGCCACGACCTCCGAGCCTCCCGGGCACTCTCGCTCATAGAAACCGGAGACGTTGAAGGTGCCGTCGGGCGCGGTGCAGAGGCAGCTGAGGTTGGCGGCGCGGGCGCAGGCGGTCAGCACACTGCGCACCGCGTCGCAGCGGCACGGCACGGTCAGGAGGCTCAGGCTGGGGTGGAAAGCGCTGCTGGGGACGGCGGGCAGGGGGTTGTCCTGCAGCTCCAGGCTCTGCAGGGCGGCCGCGGAGGTGAAGAAGCCGTCGGGCAGCTCCTGCAGCTGGTTGTGCCCCAGGAGGAGCCGCCGCAGGCTCTGCGCCCGCTGCAGGAAGGTGCCGGGGAGCCGCTGCAGCGCGTTGTGCGACAGGTCCAGCTCCTCCAGCGTGGTTTCCACGCGGGACGTGGGGCTCACGGAGCCGATGCCGTTGTGGGCCAGGAGCAGCCGGCGTTGCTGCCCGAAGATGCTCCAGTCCAGCTCTCTGCACCCCGTGGTGCTGTTGGAGAAATCCTCCTGCGTGGCCGACGCCGGGGAGAAGCAGGAGGCCGAGGTGGCCGCGGGGAGCAGCAGCAGCAGCAGCAGCAGCGTGGCCATGGGGTGCCCCATGGCCACCCCGCTGCGGGGAGACGGCTGTCAGCCACACCAACCCCCCCCGGCCCCGCTACCGGAGCCGCTTTCCCCCTTCCCAGTGTCAACCAGCGCAGCCCAGTTCAGCCGTGCCGCCCTTCCCGTGCCCTTTCCCCTCGGCACCTCGCACCCGTGGGTGCTTTCGCCGTGTCCCCCCCGCACCCCTCGTCCCCGGAGCCCCACTCGCCTGCGGCTGGCTCTGTGCGGAAAGAGGAACAGGCGGGCCCTGCCGGCCCCGTGTCACCGCACCGGGGCGTAGCCGGGTCCGGGGGGGTCACCAAAGCTGCCCCCACCTCGGGGACCAACCCCCAGCCTCCACGGCCGCGTGGGCACCCCACGGACCCCGGGACCCCAAGGCTCTGCCCAGCCGGGGGGGTGCAGGAGGATGGTGGGGGGCGAGCGGGGTGCCAAGGGGTGCCAGCCCCAAAGGGGGGGGACAGGGAATGGGGATGGGGGGGTCCCAGTTTGGGTTTGGGGGTCCTGGGTGGGTCCCCACCCGTGTCACGGCTGCGTGGCGCAGCGTGGTCAATTGTGCCTGGCCAGGGTGGCGTGGGGGGGCCACGGGTGACACCGGTGACACCGGTGACACCAAGAACTTTTTTTTGGGGGGGGGTCCAGGCTGGGGTCCCCCACACCGTGCCCCATCCGGACACGAGGCTTTGGGGTCACATCAGGGCAGGGGGAGGTGGCCGTGGTGACCCCCCCCCCACAAGGGGATCACAGCGGGGGACCCCTCCCCACCCTCACCCTCGGGGATTGGGGGTGTCCCGTGTCCCACGCGTGGACCCGGCCCCGCATCGTCCCCCCCCGACCCCGGGGCCGCCCCCGCGTGTCCGTGGGGGTCCGTGGGAGGGGGGGGGGGGGGGGCGGCCTCCTCCCGGCCCCGCACGGCCCCGCACGGGCTCCATGCCCCGGCCACGGCCGCCCCCTGCCGGCTCCGCCGCGCACACGCGCTCACGGCCACGCACACGCGTGCACACGCACAGCACCGGGCTCGTGCACGCGCATCCCTCCCCGTGCACGCGCACACGAGCGTGCACCCCCCCACCCACCCACCCTCCCCTTCCCAGCCCCATGCGCTCCCAGCACAGGCGCGTGCACCCCCCCCACGCCCACGCGTGTCCGCGCTCCCGCGCACGGTGCCTGCCTCAAGCTCCCCGCCAGCCCCCTCCCCTTTTATCCGTGTCCCCCCCACACCCACGAAGTTTTTGGGGTCCCCCCCCGAAGTTTTTGGGGTGTCCCCCCCCAAGAAGTTTTGGGGGGTCCCACCCCCCACGAGGTTGTTGGGGACAGCACCCACGCGGTGTCCCCGTGGGGTCGGGCAGGATCCGGTCCCGGTGTCCCCCCCCCCGTGCCCATCACCGTGGGGTCGGAGCCCCCCCCCAGCTCCCGGGGTGTGGAGGGGACACAAGGGGGTGCTGTGACACCGGGACACGAGGACACGGGGACACGGGGGGGGGGGGGTGGCGGTGCCGTGACCCACGGGTGTCCGAGTGTCCCCCGCGGCCCCGTGGCCTCCCCATTCCACGGTGTCCGTGGGGCTGCGACACCCCCGTGGCCCTGTCCCCCCTCGTGTCCCTGTCCCCCCGTTGTTCCCCTAACTGCACACATCCACCCACTCGTGTCCGTGTCCCCCCTCGTGTCCATGTGCCCCTACTCGTGTCCGTGCCCCCCCACTCGTGTCCGTGCCCTCCCTTTGTTTCAGTGTCCCCACTCGTGTCCATTCCCCCTTCCACTCGTGTCCCTGTCCCCCACTCATATCTGTGACCCCCAATCGTGTCCATGTCCCTCCTTTGTCTCTATGTCCCCACTCGTGTCCATGTGCCCCCACTCGTGTCTGTGTCCCACCTCGTGCCCCTTTCCCCCACGCATGTCCGTGACCCCCCCTCGTGTCCGTGTCCACCCTTTGTCTTGGTGTCCCCACTCGTGTCCATTCCCCCTTCCACTCGTGTCTGCGTCCCATCTCGTGCCCCTTTCCCCCACTCATATCCGTGCCCACCTTGTCTCCATGACCTCCACTCGTGAACTTGCCCCCCCACTCGTGTCCGTGTCCCCCCTTTGTGTCGGTGTCCCCACTCGTGTCCATGAGCCCCCACTCGTGTCCGTGTCCCCTCTCGTGTCCGTGTCCCCCCTTTGTCTCGGTGCCCCCACTCGAGTCCGTCTCCCCTTCCACTCGTGTCCGTGTCCCACCTCGTGCCCCTTTCCCCCACGCATGTCCATGCCCCCCTTGTCTCCATACCCCCCACTCGTGTCTGTGCCCCCCCCTTTGTCTCGGTGTCCCCTTTCATGTCCCTTTCCCCCACTCGTGTCCGTTTCCCTCCTTTGTCTTGGTGTCCCCACTCGTGTCCATGTGCCCCCACTCATGTCCGTGTCCCCCCCCTCGTGTCCGTGTCCCCCCATTGTCTCGGTGCCCCCACTCGAGTCCATCCCCCCTTCCACTCGTGTCCGCGTCCCACCTCGTGCCCCTTTCCCCCACCCATACCCGTGCCCCCCTTCTCTCCACACCGCCCACTCGTGTCCGTGCCCCCCCCGTGTCCCCACCCCCCCCCCAACCCATCGCCCCTTTAATCCCCCTCCCTCCCCTTTAACCCCGCCCCCTCTCCCCCTCCCCCCTCCTCCCCCCCAGCAGCAGCAGCGGGGGGGGCGCAGTCCTCCTGGGCGGAAC